>NC_054869.1:19801795-20101795 GCF_018320785.1 Cheilinus undulatus | reverse complement strand
ATTGAACTGTTGTAAATTCCATTTTCATAACTGCTCTTGCATTGTTTACATCCATTTCCCAGCACAAAAGCAACAATTACTTTTATTTTCACAGCTTTGCAATGATGTCCCATTTCTCTAGTGTGAATGGCAGGTAATTAGCTTGTTAGATATCAGGGGAGCCCCACTGGCTTGTCTACCAAGAGCAGATCAATCAACAGAAGATGTGAGCGCTAACACCTCCGGCACAATCTTGTTTTCAAGAAATGTTCTGGTAATCTTGTACATGAGATACAGAGCATTTCATCACTGAGCTTTTGGTCCACTATTAAACTGTTAAAAATAAACTGTTAGCAAGAAATGATTGGGGACATTCAATTAACAACTCTAAAACAAGAAGGTTCACTCTAAGGATTAATATTATCAAACAGCGTTTACAAGTGACACAACATATTGGAAGCATCTGGATCAAACATGGACTGTTTGAACCAAGTTGTTGCATTTACTTACAAAGGCACACTCTCCTTTTCCAGAGTGGGGTTCATTATGTAGTCCTTGGTAATAGGCTTCACCCACAACAGGACCATGATAAGAGGGGACAGGAAGTTGATATGGAGAAGAGTCCTGCAAAACAAGTAGCAATCAAGATAAACAGGTAAACAAACAATACAAATATTATTATAATTTCACGGCTCATACAGTTCATCCGTTGTTTAGTCTGACTAACAGTGGATTTCTAAAATGCATGTAAACATGCTGGTTCATCTGAAATCATACTTAAATGAATTTCTCAAAGCAGGGCCAACTCAACTACTTAATGTAGTCACTTCAATGACCCTCAAACAGGCCCTGGTATTCTGCACATACTTTACAGTTACCACAGCAGGATCTGGAAGTTAAACAGCATTAACACTTTGAGGGAAGACTTGAAGCAAGACAAAGGTTTCAACATGACAAGCGCTAGAGCGAAAACCACACATTTTTTGGACAATTCATGTCATGTCATACAAAATTTGCAGCGCTGTTTAGCAGTTAGCGTTTTCAACGTTCAACATTCAACCACTTTGCGGCCCCGTAATTTGTAAAGCAACAGGTCAACCAGAAAAAGGTTTAATAGTGACTAGCTGAAACAAGGAATACTTCCACGTACTGTAGCAGTCAAGAATACTTCAATCAATAAATCGATCCCCCCTTATACTGGTATACTTGGACAAGGACAAAGACCTAATTTAATTGGCTAAAATAAGATATTCCTTTATTAGTCCCATGAGGGGAAATTCCAAAATTTAAAGCAGCAAAAGGTGGTGTAGACAAACCAGGCCATTGGTGGCAATAATACAACAGAAACAGAAGACGAATTAAAAAAAGGTACAAGTGTAGCTTGACTCAACTGCATGTACACATTATATCTTAGTAATTCCAGTGTAAGTCAAACAGTTCACTTTTATAGTTCTCAATTTTGGATCTGATGCACTGATGCAGAAGTTTATCATCCATATTGACTAGGGGTAGACAAATAATGGGCCTGGCCAATTATTGATGCCGATATTTGGCGTTTAGCTGATTATCTGTATTTGCATTTTAGTTTACAGATAATCGGCTAAAATCAATTCATTCAAAGGTGTGCTACTTTGGCTTCACTGCAAGTTGCATCTTACTCTACAGTCTCGCCCAATGCCCTATCCAAAACACTATCTGACTAGCCTATGGAACACAACTTCAAACATTAAGGCTGCACTGACAAACATCACAGACAGAAGCATCTCCTCAGTTCAAAATTCATGAAGGCCCACTTTGCTTTCATTTGGAGTTTTTTTTGCAAACTTCAGCGAGCTTTTGTGCTTCTGCACTGAGGAGAATAGTCCATCCAGCCACTCTGCCACAAGCCTAGATCAGTGGAGGGCTGCAGTGTTGGTTGTCCCACTAAAACTTTGTCCCCTCTCCATGTAGGATCTCAGAGTGACCATCAGGTTCTTGGTCACCTCTCTTGCTAAGGCCTTCTCCCCTGATCGCTCAGTTTGGCACCACCAGGACTCTTAAGAGCTGGTCATCCAGCCAAACTTCATCCATCTGAGAATTATGGAGATCACTTTGCTCTTGAGAACCTTCAGTTCAGCAGACATTTTTTGTAGCCTTCCTCAGATCTGTGCCTACCAACAATCTCTGAGCTCTGCAGACAGTTTCTTTGACTTCATGGCTTGGTTTTTGCTCTGATATGCATCATCAGCTGTGTGTCATTCCAAATCATGTCCAATCAATTTAATTTCACACAGGTGGACTCCAGTCAAGATGTAAAAACATCTCAGCAAAAAATGTGAGAAAGGGTAGGCAACTGTACTAAATACAAAGTGAATTGCAAAGGGTCTGAATACTTATGTTCAGTATTTTTTAATTTATAATAAATATATCATTAATGAGAATCAAATTATTTTTTAACTGTAGCATCAGGCTACAACATAATAAAATTGAAAAAGCGAAGGGGGTTTGAAAACTTTCTGAATGCACTGTATGAATGTTGACTTGAATCATTCACTTTGAAGGCATTAGAGTTAAATGTCTTCACTAATAAATAACTGTTGAAGGAACAAAGAATCATTTGACCGCACCCTCAACAATGAGCCCGCAAAGAGCCACTCAAGTGGCAGAAAAACACAATGAAACAAGAAAAGTAAAAGATAAAGCACATAACAACTGAGGGAACTGATCTTTAAGGTCTTGTTTTTACAAAGATACCCAGACTTCCTACCTTTAATACTCTTATTATTAAGGATAAGGAAGACATCAAACATATTCAATGAAAAATGCATGAGGAGCTAGCAAAGTGAATACAATTACTGCGTTGGACTCACTGTGTAAATTTGGCTGTGGTCAGATTGAGTGCATCAAGGTGCATCTGGGCCAATCGTAGACCAGGGAAAGTGAGAAATGCTCCAATCAGGGAGCAGAGTAGGGCCAGGATCAGCTTAAAGGTGAGTTTAGATATGGGACCCCTGTGAAGAAAAAGAATGCATAGTGAGATACTGCTGTAGTTTCATGAGTCATAAAAAATTCATGAAGGCAGAGAAAACAAAAAAATTATACCGCGAGAATACTGATTTTGTACTTACTGGGACTCTAAGCCCTGGTGCTCTAGAAACTGTAGAGCACTGTCAGAGAAGTTTGCAAACCCTAGAAACAAAGAAACCTTGATAGTGACTCATAACTCAAACAATCTAGTTACTAACAGGGTCATTTGTGTGGAAATGAAACTGGAATGAGGGCTCACCTGTCTCCAGGCCAAACTCCAGGTAGTTTTCAGTGACAATGAGAATGGCCATGGCTTTGACAAAAAAGAAGAAAGCAAAAGTGATGCAGAGTGAGCGCTCGCCTCCTTCCTCCAGCTTGAAGTAGTGGGCCGTCAGAGAGAAAAGAGTCTTGCTGTGGAGGTTGAGTCAAAGAAAAACATCTCCAGAAGCACACTGGCACATAAAGCATACACAAACTGCTTTGTGGACACATTTTCAATCACTTTTACAGCTTCAAGGAAAAGAGAAAAAAAAAAGTCTCGGAAATCAGCCACACACAAATTCACCAAACAAATGTTTTTCATCTTTACACAAGTACAGTTTGCGCATATTTATAGACCCTGTTTGAACCCATTAATTTCCTGCTACACAGCATGTGTGGGTATTTGGTACCAGAGTCATTGAGGTTGTAACTGTGTTTTCCTCCCCCGTAGCTGCTGATCACAAGGCTAAGGACGGAGCATGTTTCTAAGTGAACTCTGGTTGCCACAGAGATGAAACCCTCCGTTCCTGCAACATTTCAGGTGACAGCCTACCAATTTTTCACTTCCTTTCAGCCCAAGAACAGTTTTCAATCCAATAGAGCCTTTTTTTTGCTCTTCTTCTTAGTACTGTGAAGACAGCTGTATAAACATTATCCTGCAGAGTTTGAGTCAGCATGAGGCTGAAAAGAGAAACAGTGATGTTTGAACTATCATGCAGTGGGCTACAATTAATATAATGTTGAGTTGATGTGTCAAAAAGTGACACAAGTGAGGAAATGCATTCTTGTTTCCAAATGACAGTACACATGATTAAAAATGAGGCACCATAAGATGCTGAGAGTTGAAGAGCATGCTGCTCTTGAGGAGGTTAAGGTGTTAGATCTCCAGGGCAAGAGCCTTAAACATATCATCAGAGCTGAAATAGAAAAACTGAAATCAAATGTCCCATTAACACATATATTGAGCTGACATGTTCCCTCATCTTCATAGTCCCATTTCATCTGTTCCATACACTGTCCTTTTTCCCCGAGCGAATCAGGCTGTTGGACTGTGAAAATGTGGCTTCCAATCTCAGATGTAGGCAGGAAATGACACACCATCTGACCGCAGTGAGACGGGCTCGACCAGGAGCACTGCAAAGATTGATCCCTGTGGTTGGTGGCAAGGATAATGCATATTATTTAACCATCACTCGGAGTAGAAAAATGGCAAGTGGCTCTGGAGCATAAAGAGGGCGGTAGGAGCTAGAGCAGTCTTTCTCTGTCCTTGGTGCATCTACACAATCAAGCCGTGATGATTTTGTCTCTTACAGACATTAAGGTGTACAGCTACATCCCATATATACAGGAGTGTAGTATAAAGTGTAAAATTATGGAAATTTGTCCGTGTAGGGGAAAGTTAGAACCTATTCGGGGACAGGATGCACAGCAGACTAGTGTTACATGCAAAAGTCTTATCAGAGACACTGTTACAAAAAGTGCACATGCAACCGGCAAAAGGATACATGACAAAAGCGAGTACCAGCAGACACCAGACCACACTGATGTTCATCTCTCCTGAGGGCTGAGCCACACAGTAGTACAGCTCTGTTATCAGATAGACCAGAGTGGCTGCTACTGTGAAGTCCACCAGCCACTGGAACTCTGGGAAGTAGTGCAAAGCTGTGAAAGCAGGAGGAACAATCAGAGACAAATGTATAAAATATTTAACAAATATTCTAGAGGAGATATCAGCTGGTTATAGACAAACTGAAAATATAACTGACAACTCCATACTTCATTCTAGAGATAGAGACTGTTAATTTTTATTGATTATACCCTTATTGATCCAAGTCCTTACAGAAACAACTATTGATACTTTTCTATTGTTTGGTGCAAAGACAAAATGACAATTCAATAATTCATTTTTCTTAGAAGTGGTAGAAGCTGAGTAGAGCTCAAGTTAAAAAGGTCATGATTCCATTTTGATTTCATTGGTTTTAAATTGCTGAAATGACACATTCCTCATCTCAATAACTTAATTTCATTAATAAATTAATTTTGATATTTTAGAATTAAGCTTTTTTCATTTAATTTTTTTGGAAAGTTAAGTTTTTGTTTAGTTACAGTTAACTAAAATCATTACTACATTACATAAAATGATTACATTTTAGTTATAGTTATTTAGTTAGTTTAAGTTGACTATAATAACATTGGTCTGAGCCGGCCTGAAGCCACAACATTACTGATTTCAAGATTTTGAAAAATTACAAAACCAGGTTTTTACATACCCAGTTTCAATTTCCATCTCTACTACCTTTCATTACAACGCAGGGCAACTGGAGCACTATTCTACAGGGAGGGCAGATATACCCTTATGTACAGTACATCTTAGTTTGTTAGCTTGATGGTAACACATAATAGAAATTACCTTAAACATGCAAACTGATTTAGCAAGCCAATAAATGTAATTTCAACTTAAGAGTAAATCTATTTTTCACAACAATTTGAACTAAAATGCTAAGGTTCATCTTTGAGGTCTGTGACTCTACAGTTTGGCCACCGGTTAAAAGTCAGTGTCCTGTAGGTCGAATTAATTCAGCCTTAATGTTCAGCAAATCAAGGAGTGGTGCCATTACACCTGTTGCTTAATTTTACTGCAAATGTGAATTTAACAACAGAAATGTCACATTTTTTAACATCTTGACTCATGAATCTTATCTAAGTTTATAAAATCTGTTTTAAGTTCAAGGAAGAATGATTTTCTTATCTTTATTGTATTAAAAAGGGAGGAATTAGCCCTGCGAGCCCACTCATACCAGCCCTCCCTGTATGCATAGACATTTTGAATACTTTAAATACTGCCACAGGGTAGGGGTCAAAAAATGACACTGACAGTAGAATACAGAAACAGCCTTTGTTGAAATTTACACAAGAAAGGCTCAGTGAATGATAGGTTTGAGTTTTATGAAACAGAAGATGGAATTTTTCACCAGGCAACACAACTTACAGTTGTATATAAAACAAGAACTGGAAAGAAATAACAGGTAGAGCTTTGTCCACAGGGGGCACCAAAATTGATGCAAACTGGAAATTCCTAAAAGGCGCTTTGAAATTTCACTACAGGACACTTTTTATCCTGGATCTATACCTAATGTGTCGACTTCTGTGATGCATTTTGTCTCCAGCTGTAAGTCTATGTCCTTTGGAACTGTTAGCGGCTTATTGTCTATGTGACCGTTGTACTTTCTGGAAAAAAGGGAGAGAGAAGCAAACAATAGTTAAGGTCGGAATGAAAAAAACAAGTAACAAAAAAGGAAAGTAGTGAAATAAAACAAAATAAAATGTAATATCTGGTAGAGGCCAACTAATACTGCTGGAGTCCACCATCCATGACCAATAGGGCCATCTCACATGCAGGGCTAAGTCGCTAACAGCGGGCAAACAGAGAGATCTGTTCTTTAGACTTGAGAAGTATCTGGTGGGCCTCCTCTGTTCTGGTCTTTGTTTGCTCAGCCCTGTGTGTGCTCTAGATTCACAGCACAATACCACTGTAAGACTCAGGGCCCAAACAGGCCCGGGACAGATTTCATCTCTGAGGCACCTGACAGGGGAAGAAAAGGGGCTCAGCTTCACCCCTGACCGAGGGAGTCAGACGGCTAACAAAGGCAACAGAGCTGCATGGCACGAACTGGCAAAAGGACAGTGGTCCATCTTTTTTGTTTTTTTTTCCAGAGGGATTATTGGACATGTGGTGCTGGAGAGCCTGGACCTGCCTCATACAGGGTCAGAGAAAGGATTGCACAACAAAACCTCCTTAAGTTAGAAGCTGGACACCATGAGGAACAGTCAGGATTAACTTTTAGCTGGGACTTTGATTTAAATTCACATTTAAAAGGTGACAACAAAGGAAACAGCACTAAATTCACATGTCCAACATATGGCTCAGCTTCCACCTGCAGTCCTTAAAAAACGAATGGATGTTTTTGAAATCCAAAGAAGTCCTGAAGGAAATCATCCTCTGGTATCAAAGCTTGACATCTGACCACTTTGAAGACATAATGCTGTTTGATTTCACAGAGGATGCAACTCTTCCAAACTGTCATCCCTTAAAATAGCCTCAATAGTAATGGCTCCTAAAAAGTAGAGCGACTTTCCTCACATCTAGTAGACAGGGCCACTTCTAAACCAAGTTCTCTGAGCCTCCACAAAGAAGAGTAAAGGAACATAAAAACAAAAACAGACTTCTGACTGCATACTTCAAATAGGCCTTAAATGAGCCACACAAACACATCAGTTTCATCTGTTGGCTGACATGCCTGTGCTCTCCATCCATCTCGAATGTCTGCTTCTCATCTTTTCTCTCCTCACTGATGAAAGGAGTGCCTTTTCATACCTCCTCTGCCCCTCCCAAAACAATAGCCCTTCTTCATTCCAGCCCCAACACCCACCCTCCCTACTTACCTGTCTTTCCTCTTCTGTCCTTTTTGTTTTCCTGCTAAGCTCCTCAACTCATCTTCCGTAGGGTGCTGATACCACCGCAGACTGTGAACAAAGAAGAGGAGAGATGAGGAACCAGACTCATCTGGACTCAATAAAAAGATCAAAGATGTGGACCATTGTCTGTAATAACTGAAACATAAAACAGTTCTGTAGATTATGAATGTTCAAAGTAGAGGTGGGGAAACATGATTTTTAGCCATCCTGACCTGTGTGATAAAATTATTGGATCACTTGTTCCAAACATCAACAATCTGACCCACTGCATCACTATTTCATTAGCTCTCATGGCAGTGCTGATAACATGAACAAGGGTAATGCAAACAGAAGTAACTAAAAAAGATGAAGGCATAGGGATAAAGACAAGATAATTTTGAAAACAGCGGAAAAGAAAAGCAATAGTTCAAGCATTTGCTGTGCAAGCAATTGCAGAATGCTTACAGTAGTAAACAGGAAGCCCAAATTTCATGGCTTTTCTCTCTGCTTATGTGAAATTCTTCCATTAAAGTACAACATTCATTTAGTGTTTAGTAAATATGCCTTATGGAGATCTGTTGTTGATGAACAGTGTCCCCAGTTTAAAATGAGAAGTAAACAGCGGAGGTAAGCGGAGTTGAGTAGTGCACATTTGCCTTCTTTTGTTACCATTTTGATTGAGAGCTCCCCCTGGTGGTGGAATGTACTGTGCTTAAATGTTCAGATACCATGATGAATCATTATGCTACTCTTGAAATGGATCAGTGATCACACAGTGGATTGCTGTCAAGCGTTTGAAACTACATTATACAAAACATAGGGCTGGGCAATTAATCATAAATTAGATAATTGGCAATATGGCATGCTGCGATTTTCAAAACGCAGAATGTGCAATATTTCTTTTTACCGGAAAAGTGACAAAATACCAGTTTGATTTCTTTTTGCATGCTTAACACATTATGCAAACATTCAAGTGTCTTTTTTATTTTTATCTTTTCTACAAAAAATCCTACTTTTCTTGCTCATGTATTTATTTTTCTTCATCAAAATGAGAATATGAGGAATGATGAAACACTTCAATATAGTAATTCATATCAAATTTGCTATACGAGTCAATATCAAAACAAGATATTTTCTTTAAATTGTTTATCCCTAGTTTAACTCATCTTAAATTGTGCTTGCTTTAATAAAGAATGATTTCACATGAAATGTGGAACCTAAATAATCACATATTAAATTGCAATATTTTTGCAAATCGTTCAGCCCTAACTACAAGTACCAAGCTCTTGCTTCTATATGTGTTTCATTCAAAATGATTCCAGTCTAAAAACACTGAAAGTGGTTCATTATTGCAACATTGTCATCACAAGTCCCTGACTAACAGTTAAAGGACAGCGAATCAAACAATCCCAAACTATTATCAGAAAAAAATCTAGACAAGTAAATAATTGTTGTTTGGTGTGCTTTTTAACACATAAAGACGGGTCGGAAACATTTAATTTAGCATTGCACAACAGTGGTGAGCTCTGTCCAGCTGTGAGTTCATTCCAACAAGTACCAACCAACTTCATCTAGATATCCTGTTAAAAGGATATATATAATATTTCTTTAAAATATTCTATGGTTTTAATTGCGCCTGATGTTGCTGCTGCAGCACGCAGCATGTTAAGCTATTAACAATTAACTTCCAATCATTTTTCACCACTAATTCAGCTCCAGAAAACAGAACTAACGTGTTTTTAACTTGTGTTAATGACCAGCAGTGCACATGCAAGTTTGGCTTTAGAAAAGACCAGAGCACGGTGCCTTTTATAATACAAGACCATGTCCTGACATGCAGCCAAATAAACAAAATCAAAAAGTGAGGAAATTTGTGCTTGGTAGATGATTTATTTGTTGTAATAATACATCTTGGCAAAAAATCTTTTATCGTTGGAGAGCCTGTGTGTTTCCCTTTTAAATGGTGCCACATTTGTAAGGAACATGCATTTGTGGGATGAGCAGCAGAGCTGAGTATGTGGGTTGCACTCATGAAAAATTTGCCAATCTTCCCTGCCAAAGTCAAACAGCTTATTCTGCCAATGACTCTTATGCATGATTGAGGTCTGAAGGAAAAAGACACATTGGCAATTTAACAATTAATTCATTTAACAAACAGGAGCCTCAGTAGCTTGTGGAAGAACCATACACAGCCACAACAGCCTGGCACCTCCTCCTCATGCTGGTCACACACTGCTGTGGGATGGTATCCCATTCATCAACCAGCATTTGCCGCAAGTCAGCCAGTGTGGTTGTGTTGGTAACTCTGCCATAAACCGCACAAGCACAATTGTTCAATGGGGTTGAGGTCAGGACTGTTGGAAGGCCATTCCATCCTCCCCACTCCCAAATTCTGGAGGTAGTCTCTGATAAACCCAGCTCTGTGTTGGCAAGCATCCTTATCAAGAAAGAGTTACAGTCTCAGACTGCAGAGATATGAGATTGCCAGTGGTTGGAGGATCCAACCACTGAAATTGCCTCCAATGATGACAAGCAGTGTTTTTCCAGTGAGGGAGATGCTGCTCCACACCATCGCACTGTTTCCACTAAAAGATGTTACTCTATTGGTGCAGTAATCAGCATTGCATTCTCTGCATCTTTCTACAAACTTTGACCCTACTATCCAACTGTTGTGGTCAGAATCTGGAATCATCACAGGATATAACAGCTGCCAATCAGGCACATTATTGTCAGCACCTGGGAGTACCAGAAGCTCAAATAGGCCTTTCAGACCGGCAGGGCTCCATGCCAGTTCTGGTTCCTGGACCTTATTTTGAACCGGCCGGCGCGTTCAAACTGGAGAAAAACTGGTTTGGAACCTGAAAAGTTGGTTCTCAACTGGAACCAAAAAATAGTGGTTCTTAGGTGCAAACTATTACATCATCAGTGGGCGTGTCATATTCTCGGTTGTGAAGACAAGCAGAAAATGGAGAACAAGTGGTCTGCTGATGGGACCAAATGTTTGGTTATGATCTGGGCATTGACAGAATTCAAGGTGAAGCTGGAGAGAAGAACAAGGAAAAGGAAGTTATATGCTGAACTATTGGAAGAGATGGTGAAGTCAGAGTTAATTTAACTCCCATAGAGTGAGTTTATATGATTGTCACAGGTTCTGATTTAAAATAAGACTTGAAAAGTGTTCATATATTTAACACATTTTTAACATTCACAGTGTTGTTTTTATACATTTAAGTGTACTTAACACAATAATAATGTTATTTCCATTTATTTTCTGTTATTTTGAGATATTTACATCTTTAATTTTTGACACAAATGCACTCTTCATACTTGATAATGCCATTTCATAGCAATTACCTGTGCAAAGTAAGGCTTCTTATGGCTAACTTTAATAGAGAGACAGGCACAGAGATAATGCAACAAGCTATAGTATAGACTTATCCTTCGCCACATCCAGAATCTGACCGATGTAGTGGACCACTTCACTCATGGTGCAGAAGTGTTTGTTGTCAAAAACAATAATCCACCAGAATCAAAGCTAAGAAATCCCAGCAATGATCGCTGTACAACACACAACATCTTAACACACCTTTACAAATCCAAACACATCTTAAAACACATTTAAACACTGCCGTGGAGCATGATGGGAAAACTCAATCCCCCCAATTTGAAATTGCAGTCGGCAAGGCTTAGATCAGTTGACTCTTTACAGAACTGAATTAACACTAGATGGATCAGCACTGTCGAATAAGTCCAACACTGAAGGCCACGTAATTCTGAATGTAGTTAAAATTACACTTGGGGGTTAATATCAACTCTGAAATGTTTAACACTAAAAATTCAACACTCCAGTTTTTGCTGTGTGGGGTTCACCAGAATGCTAGCAATTAATCAATAAACTCCAGAAACTGAAGAAGGAAATCCAGGACGGCAGTAAAAACTTAAGCAAAAGTGGAGCTGGGCGTGGTGATGCATGTCTATCATGTCCTCCCACTTTGGTTCCATTTACACTGGTGTGAACATGGGGCTGGTTCACCAGAAAGCACCAAGGTTCTGAGACTCCAGAACTGAACCAGTGCCAGAACCAGAACCGTGTCTGTCTGAAAACACCCAAAGTGATCCCTAAAATATACCAGACACGTGTTCAGTCCGTTTCCTCTCTAGCAAGGTAATGGAGCAGATAGGTTTTAGTTTGAGTTAATGAGAGAACTTCCACTGACTCCGCTGCACTGCATCTCTGCTCCAGCAGAGCTCTGGCAGTCCGGAGCCCTCCACAGCAGATACGCTGGACTTCTATTTCTGCCGGATGCCAGAGACCTGCACATAAATTCAGCGCGGAGCAGATCAAATGAGGCAGGAAGTGTCACTGAAACCAAATTAAAATATCCAGTTAAGTTTCAGAATAAAATACTCCATGTTGATGCCAGACAAATGCCAGTTTTATTTCCTTTCACTACATCGAAAAAACATCATAATGGAGCATAGCAGAGCCTGTAGTCAACAGGTCAGAGGAGCAGGAGGAAGCACATTTATTTATTTAGGCTTACTGACCCACGGTAGAAGCACAAAAACCTACATGAAAGGACAAAACAGAGACAAATCAAAGCAAGTTCGTCCTACTCCTGCAGTTCAGAACAATAGCTTCACACGTGTTTGTTATTTTTTATGGCACTTTAGTATTTTCTCTCACGGTCAGGTGTGATGCTGTAACTACCGTGAAACTCCATGATCTCGCAGGTCTAGCAGTCCAGTGGTGCTGCTTCGTCCTGCACTACAAATGCAGCCAGTGGGTGTTGAAGGACGGCGGGGCACGCAGTCAAACTGCAGCTTAGCCGTGATGGACTGGAGACGTAGCTGGTGTATTTTAGGGGTAAGAGTCAATGGCAACAGCAAAATAAGCTGTTTGGCATTAGCAGAGAAGTTTTGGCAAATTTTTCAAGGGTGTAACCCACATCAGCTCAGCTCTGCTGCTCATCCCACAAATGCATGTTCCTTACAAATATGGCACCATTTAAAAGGGAAATAAACAGGCTTTCTGACAATATAAGAAAGAATTAATCTACCAAACACTAATTTCTTTACTTTTTTGCTGAGTTTAGTAAGTCCTTTTTTGACAGGTTTGTTGTTTTACAAATTAGTTTTAAAACATTAACAGGAGTTCTGTTATCATTTTTTTCAGCACTTTCACTCACAGGCAGGACTAGTGTTGCTAGGACCAAACACACATTCTTAAAGCATTTATCAGAAATATAAGCTCACTGTCCTCATAGAGGTAATTAGAGCGATACCATGGCTATTGTTAAATATCCTGGGATACGGTATAACCATCGTACTGTCCATCTCTATCACACCATTAAGTACTGTAGTTTTTTTTTAAACATGTGAAGGAAACATGCTTACTTTCAAAAGCTTACAATCCCTTGCCATTAACTCTCCTTCCTATGATCATGAATCAGTTTGAGAAAGCTCTTAAGTCAATGATTATCTCCCAAACACTTCCCTCAAACCAGACATTTCCCACAGCTTTACTTAAACCAGCCCCCCGACACACATTTTAAAAAGCACTTGTGAGACATTTTACAGCAGCTAGGTTATGTCCCCTTAAGGACTCCGTTTGAAACAGGAGCTAATTTAAGAGCATCCTTTGGTGGGGGATCCTACTTAACTCTGTTTAGAAATGCTCATCACAGAGAGACTACATGTGGTAGAGGCTGGTAGAAAGAGCACAGCTTGTTTTTCCCCTCATACATTTATTTATTATGAAAAATTAATAACAAAATATTCTGGGGGGGATGCTCCAGGCCTCCTGCTTCGGGCAAAAGTTTTTGAAAAATCTTTTGACGGAGCCGTGAAAAAGGGGAGTGATTAATTATTAAAAATATTCAGACGCTATAGAAAAACATACATGGCACTAATTAGAGGAAAGGAGGCGACATCCTCTTGTTTTTCCAACATTATGATAACCATTTGGTTCTTGAAAAAAAATTTAACTCTTCTTTTTCATCTTTTTATATATATAT
Source organism: Cheilinus undulatus (assembly GCF_018320785.1). Classification (NCBI taxonomy): domain Eukaryota; kingdom Metazoa; phylum Chordata; class Actinopteri; order Labriformes; family Labridae; genus Cheilinus; species Cheilinus undulatus. The sequence goes on along the minus strand of NC_054869.1, from coordinate 20,088,077 downwards.
ACACACATGCGATTAAACACTTGATCCATTTTGATCTTTTCTCTAATGAAGTCCTCCTGAGGAAAAAAGTTACCTGTAGAAATGGAACCAGAGCATTTAGAGAAACAATCTAAAACAGTATGTACAGAATTTTACAGTACCTGCCACTGCACAGAAGCCATCTTGCAAAGGAATAATGAGGTATGATTTTCTGAATTACACTGGCCATTACCATGGTAACTACCAGCTGCACGCCAATCACACCCTGTGGAAAAAAGGACAGGGGTTAAAATAGAATTTAATAGTAATCACACATGCAATAAAGCAGTTAGAAATGCAATCTTTGGTGTAATACCGACTGATTAAATTTTCTAACCCATGTTAGAAGAGATGTCTTCTAACCCGTATTTTACACATACCCTGGCTGGGCAGCACTCGAAAGCGCAGCGGCTTTGCTCCAAACCAAGCTAAGCTCTCACACTGGAAGCTTGTTTGGAGCGATGCTTTGCACCGCACAGCACTGTGCAGCTTGAGAAGGGAGGGCACAAGGGGGGTTATTTCCCTTTTTGGTGGATTTACCATTTATTTCCATATGATTGCATGATTTGTGTTCCATCTACCATGGGTATATACATTCTGAATTTAAAAGGTTTATGTTTTCTACATAGGTTTCATGTCAAATCCTGTGGTTTTTCCACCTCAAAGGTTTTTCGTCAGTGGCACTGTAGTACCTCTGTGACCCACTGATTTACTGTCAGGGGTCCGTGCACTTTGTTGAATTTTGAAGCTGGCTGAATACTTTGAATGTTTTTCCAGCTGTTCGGATCGATCTGCTCTCCTTAGATTTGCAGTAGCCAGTGCTGAAAATAGACTTCACTTACATCTCCAACAAAGCAGAGCAGAGTGGCGCTTCTGGGATGTGCCGAAGACAAAGTGGAGCGTGGGCAGTGTGACTACTCCGATCAACCAGGGGGCAGTGATTTGCTCTGCAGGGCATCTCGCTAGCAGATCGGGGCGGTATAGCCAGTATATGTGTAAATTAGGGGTAAATTTACTGCACATTAGAAGAGTTTAAAAACAATTAAAAAACCAATGCTCCTTAATCACACATTAAATTAATATGATCAATATACCTCATTACAAGTGCACTTAAATCACCATATTTTCATAGAGACAACAGACTTTATGTTTTTCCTTAAAACTTTTAAAAGCTATAAAAGAGCAAGTGTAGTGATACCTTGCCATTTCCATATCATTACTCATAATGAATGTTTAATCAGCTACATGAACAAGCTAATTCATTCATTTGCAAGTGATTTAATGAGAAAAACTCTAAACGCTGCCTCTATCATCTCCTGGGACCAATCTTTTTTTTTTTTAAGAATTAGTGAATTAGCACTTTATACACTATTAATGGTGTAGACTTTGGTGTTGAACCACAGAGGCCCAACATATCCAGGCTTTCTTTGGTAACAGGCTTGACACAACTTTAGGCTTCGGTATAGGCCGACTTGTGCCGTCCCACTTTTTAGCCCCCAATCTTACCTATTAATCCCAAAGAGGTAGAGCTACACACAACAATAGGGGTTTGCACTGACGTCATGTCAGCGCGCGACACAACCACTTGGCTCCGGGCTGCAAAACATGGAACTACGCTCTGAGGAGTGGGCGAAAACATGAGAAAAAACAGACTAATATCTGCTTAAATTGGGGAGATTTGGACTCGACAGAGAACCACACTGTTTCCTGGTCTTTAGATATTGATATCTGGCCACAAATCAAGTCTCCTGATGTTTATCTGAACCTGATTTTAAGTACACAAATGGGGCTTTTCCATTACGTGGCGCGGCTCGGCTTGACTCGGCATGGCAGCCCAGCGCAGCAGGTAGCAGGTGATTTGCTTTTCCACCACAACCGAGCTACCCATGTGAGGGTGCGTCTAGAGCTGATGATGCAGTGTTTTGAGCCCCCCTCAATCAACCTACGCTGTCTGATCTGAATGACTTTACATCATGTTAAAGCAAAAGTCAAACTGTAGACCAACAGCGCTGCCAGCAGCTGTTTTCACATTCTCTCTCCCCCTCTCTCTCTATCTGTAATCATTAAACTAACATTTATTCACGCTGAACACCAAAAGGAGAGCATTTTCCTGCATTTAAGTTAAAGAACAGTCTCATTATTATTGATTTGTTCATCTCTAAAGAGCAGAAAATGAACAGTCATATTTTTGGATTGGGCAGTGAGAACGGCATGCTTTACTAGCGCCAGAATGAATTAAAGACAGACTCCGTCATGGGCGAAATGTTATGAACATCTCCAGCTTTTTATTTTTTTAAAAGTCTAGAATTCAGTTGTCTATAAGAAGGGGACAGGGTCAAACTTTTGTTATTAGTAGGTGCACAAAAAGGTGTATTCCTGGATCTGCCTGGTCCTTCCTGATCTCACTCGTCAGTGTGAGAAGCCCTGCACAACTATCTGACCTTAGTATGACCACAAAAATCTCAAGTTTTGGTCTTGTGTCATAAATATTTGAGTCATACAGTGAATGCTGACACCACTGTAACAGAGTTATGGACAGCTGGAGCTGAGGCAGGGATAAAACGTATCTCCCCATCTCCCCATGGGGTGAAAATTTATCATGGAGGGGTTATCAGTAGCAGAGGGGGTAAATCCGCTTCAGCAAATCGGACCCTGCGAAGCGCTTCGACGTCAGCTCAGCGTATTTAAAGGTGGGGCTGGCCTGCTTTGGCCCTGCTCAGGGCGGCCCTTTTGCCCTGCTCAGGGCGGCCAAAAGCAGAGCTTGAAGGCAAACATCAGCCTGGTCTATCCACGATGGATGTAAAACTAAACTAAGAAGTTCTGTGAATATGAAGCTTTAGATCAGTTGATCCTCTGTTTTGTAACTAGTTATTTATCTACTTCTGACATTAGGTAACTTGTGAAAAAATCACTCTGTGGTTGTTGAACGTGTTTGTGAAACTTGGGGCTGCAGCCTATTTAAAACTGGATCAGCGCACCGAGGATTTCTGACCTAATCTAGTTTGATTTTAACTCCAGTTAAACATTAGTTTATTTACATAAACTGGTTCTGGATTGGGTTATGAGTTAGTGCTTAGTTACCATTTTTTTGTAGCTAGGTTAAATAGAGCCAGCTTCATGACACACGAAATCTGGACTTAGCCTCTGATCTCACTTTATATGTACTTGTGCTGTTTAGCTTTCCAGAGAGCAGAACCTAAAACATCTCAAATTTGGCATAAACATTAAATCATCAAAAGATATAGTTTTTCAGAAACAATGAACCCTGATCTTGTCCTACAGCTTGACATGCCAAAAGTTTTAGTTTTAAATGAAATCTACTAACAATTCTCAGTGAAACCATGGCCTTTTTTCTAAACACTTACTGTACCAAGAGGATTAATGCCTTTGATTTACAAGGCAATAAGCTCCTAACCCTCCAGTATGCTGTTAGATAACACAAAAAAATGTTTCAACCATTCTGTATAAATGCAGTTTTTGAGGAAGGGAACCTTGACAAAGATCTCAACACAAAATGTCCTTCAGTTTACTATAAACAGCAAGTCTGTTTTGGAAGAGCCAATCAGTGTCATTCAGTCAAAACAAAAACATTTGATTACATTAGATTCTTCAAAGCATTTTTCTTCTTTTTTCTAGGTTACTTTGATCCACTACATGTAAGATGTAACAACTTCAAACAAATGCCTCACAGCTGTGGAACAAAAAAAAGGGGCACAGACAGTGAAGCAATCTTTTAGGCCATCAAGCAAGATTCATCCCTCACACCACCAAGTAAAAGTGCCATCATATTATTTTCACCGAGATTCATAAGACTAATTTTACAGTGAAAGCCTTCATGCTCAATGAGGATTTGTCAATTCAATTCAACTTTATGAATCCCTCAAGGGACAACTGGTTCAGAGCAGCGTGTACATAAAAACATGGATAAAACACAGTGACCCAGCAACAATACCTTATATGTAAGATAAAATACAAAACCTTTCTGGATCTGATCTGATCTGACTTTTTTGTCCGACTGTTCACATCACTTTTTATAATGTGGTCAGAATAAGATTCCAGTGTGAAATGGTCTTCATTCTTAACTGACTTTTATGTAAGAACAACAAAGATGACAGCATGATAAACTTCAAACACAGGCCAGTTATAATAGCTACATGACCCCTCAAGTTTGAGACACCAGCGAGTCCTGTGTCCACCTCTAGGTCTCATTCCAGTTGCATGTGCCAAAAAGACCTCCACAGGGAGGCAACTAGGAAGCAACCTGATAAGATGCTTGAACAACCTAAACTGGCTCCTTTCGAGATAAAGGACCAGCGGATCTACTTGGAGATCCTTCCAGTTGTCCAAGCTCCTCACCCTATCTCTAAGGCCGAGCCTGGCAGCCACCCTCCTGAGGAATTTCATTTTGACTGCTTGAACTCTAGATCCCATTCTTGTGGTCATCAGAGTTCTTGACCATAGGTGAGGGTTGGAACGAGGATCGACTGGTAGGTTGAGAGTATTGCCTTCTGACTAAGGTTCTGTACAACATCCACAATACTGCCAATGCTGAACCAATGCACCTGTCTGTCTCGCCGCCCATTTCAAGAAGACCCCAGGATACCTGAACTCCGACACTTGCCGAAGACACCCTCCAAACGTGGGGGGAGCAATCCATCATTTTTGGAAGAGAACTATGGCCAAGGACTTGGAGGTGCTGAATGTCATCTCAACCACTTCACACTCTGCCACAAACCACCCCAATGCCTGCTGGAGATCCCGAACTGAAGAAGCCAATAGAACCACATCAACAGCAAAAACCGAAAACCCTCCTCACCCTGGCTATGCCTCGAGACCCTGTCAATGAACACCGGGGGCATACCCTGGCGGAGGCCAACAGGCACAGGGAGCGTAGTACCAACTCCTTCAACTGGCTGAATAATGGTGGTTGGCTTCCTGCTTATTTCCAGGGAAATTACTATATGTTGGCAGGTATTAACTTGCGAGTGACACGAAATCACAATGTCACATTATGAAACTAAAAATTGGAACTATGATCATTTATTTTGATTTAAAGATAGTGGTTACCACCATTTTGACCACTTCTAAATTTAATTATGACATATTCAATTTTGACTAACCAATCTGCTAATTCAACTCAATTTACTGGTCTAAATCTAACGTTCATTAAATCTCAGTGTCTGAAAGATCTCTTGCAGTTTCAGTCTAAATGTACCCAGGAGAATGAACAGCCAGCTCTCCTGTGGTAGGTACCCAAAGATTAAGCAACATAAGGAGCTCAATATCAGCCCTGCACACTTAAATCAATATTCACTTAAGCTTAAGAGGCCAGAATCATTCTCATCATGCTGCGTTTTTATCCACTCACTGTAAAGGTAAGGTGTGTGGGTTGGCCCCTCTCTTTTTCAATCAGCAGGAATCATTGATATCTCTGCCAACACACATTTTAGCAAAGAGAACCAATTAGTAACTAATCCCTCACAGAATATCTTCCCTTTTTTCAAAGGACAGTCTTAAACCTATGCTGGTGTCTGGGCATGCTATGGTCAATCTACATGTGGAATATCATTAAACATTTAAACATGCTGCCTTATTTGGTGTCTCAACATGATGTTTCCATTTAGATAGTATCTAACCTTGCAAAGCAGATGGATATGCCCGTTTCCTTGTTTCTCACTGGTGAATCCATCTTGCAAAGCTCCCATCTGAACCGTTTGGACCCAGTTAGAAAGTCACAAGACCAATCAGCTACGAGGGGCAGTACTTTCAGGCGCAGCAGAGTCGTGACGTAAACAAGCAGCAGCAAGAGCTGGTGCAGTTATGGAGGAAGAGATTAGCGCGGATGCTGCTAAAGCGCCAGTTTTATCAGAACTTGACGTCAATTCTTCCTTAAAAGAAGAACAAAGAACAGCAGTGAGTTGTTTTCTTTTCAAAAACGGAAAAAATCGAGTACTTGCATGTCTATAGTCGCCATGTTTTGCATTATTCCTCAGTAGCTGCGCACGCGCAGCTTGATAGTGACTACGTCACGTGTTTTGTTGCTCTGATTGGCCCGCAGACATGTGACAGACAGATCACCCAATCATACTCTTAGTTTTTTTCAAATCCTCTGCCTTTTCTCAAACATTTCCTATTAAAGCTTTCCCACATAGATGTGTGAAACAAATCCATCTGGAGTGTCAGGTTAGATAGTATCAGGATTAACAAAACTCTGTCATTATTCAACACAACACAATAACACAATAGAGCCTAAATTTAACCTAACCTTGCAAGCATCAAGCAAGAATGAATCAAAATAGCTTTCAATTCTTTGGTTTCAAGGAATCATCTATTTCAACAGATTAATGCACCAATTGACTGCTTTAATCCCTCACTGATTCCATTTTCAAAATAGCCTTGCTAAAAAATAAGCCAAAAAACGCAGTTAGAGTTTCTGAAATGGCATTCTTTTCTAGTCATATAAAGATAATCAAGGGCTGGTCTTTATTGCAGGTGCTGAACATAGTAAATTAACCTCGCAGAGGAGCCCTGACAATAAAATGCATCCATCACAATTACAGCTCTGCTCTATACAGTATGTTTTAAGTTACAGGTTTAACTTATGTCAGACTCAGTGACTAGAAGAGGCAAGTGAACTCCCACACAGAGGAGGAGATAAGTTCAGTCCTGTGCACCAGACCCAGATTCTGGATTGGTCATGGAGATCCCAAGTGTCACCCAGCAGGGGGTAAGCTCCAAAAGCTAAAGTCAATACCTCTTCTGGAGTCACAGAGGGGGGAGTGGGTGCCATTAATTTGGCAATTATGCTCACTAAGTTGTGACGCGTGACCGAACATAACCTCTCTGACTCAAGATATTTCTCCATGAGAGGAGTGTTAGGGCTATATAGGTCAAAAGCACACAGCCTAAGGTTGGTAGATGCTGACCATTCTCTGCAGGGGCCCTGCAAGGATCTCAGGCCTGGGGGAAATTGAGCCAGCATGGACTCTCTTATCTTGCTTGGTCTGCTTGACCCCCTCCACACAACAACCAAATGAAATCTGTGGGGGGTGCAGAGTTGGAACTGCAGTGATAACTACTATCCATAAGACCTCAAACCAATCACTACCATTTTGGCCATGAAAACTAGCTATGAAGCACTGAAACCCCTTATTGACCAGTGCTTCCAGAGTTTCGATCATATTGACTGCTCCTTGGTGAATCCTGGAGGGTTTGTGCCAGAAATTTTGCTGCAATAGTTAGAGATGGGCTATGCTATACATAAAATATAACTTAGTCTACCATAGAAAATATCAACATCTCCTCTGTTGTTGATATAACTAAAGCCATATTACCTCCACCCTTTGCATAGCATTGCAGTACTCTGGAGCAGGGATGCACAATATTATTGGCATACTAATGGTATCTGCAGATATTAGTTTACACTATTAATAAACGGTAGGGGTGCAAATCCCCAGTTTCATCCCGATACGATACGGTTTCGATAATTTGGAAACGATACAATTTTTTTCGATATCAAAAAATCTGCTACGATACAATTTTGATTCGATATGGGACCCAGGATCGACATCAGGCGATTTTGTGCAAAAATTTCACAGACCCCCAAAAAACTGTTTCTGCAATTAAATAATTGACAGTTCTCTGTATTCAATAAAATATGTCTTTAACAAAAACAACAAAGACCTGATTACCTTAAAACTAGGAACACAACTATGCACATTTGTGTTAAAACATGTTGATTTAAAACGCCAAACATTTTCAGTACCAAACATTTTATTTCCTCACATCCCCAGATCACTCTAAAGCACCAATATGGACTTTTTCTGCAACCCTTTATAATAATGATCAAAATGTTTAGCCTGTGTTCCCATTTTAGATTTTTTTCTTAAACTTATTTACACACATGTGGACTTCAACAGATATTTCTGCTCTATATCAGCCCTTCATACTTTACACAGGGGCCTATTAATGTGGCAGATAGTTCATTTAGTTTATTCACCTTAAGAGATTAAAATGAGGTAAAATATGGGGCATACGTAACCTTGCAAAGCAGATGGATACGCCCATTTCCTTGTTTCTCACTGGCGAATCCATCTTGCAAAGCTCCCATCTGAACCGTTTGGGCCCGGTTAGAAAGTGACAGGACTAATCAGCGACGAGGTGCAGTACTTTCAGGCGCAGCAGAGTCGTGACGTAAACAAGCAGCAGCAAGAGCTGGTGCAGTTATGGAGGAAGAGATTAACATGGATGCTGCTAAAGCGCCAGTTTTATCAGAACTTGATGACATTTCTCGGTTAAAAGAAGAACAAAGAACAGCAGTGAGTTGTTTTCTTTTCAAAAACGACAACAGTCGAGTACTTGCATGTCTATAGTCGCCATGTTTTGCATTATTCCTCAGTAGCTTCGCATGCACAGCTCGATAGCTGCTACGTCACATGTTGTGTTGCTCTTATTGGCTCGTAGAGATGTGACAGACAGAACGTTCATCCAATCACATTCTGAGTTTTTTCAAATCCTCTGCCCTTTCTCAAACATTTCCTATTGAAGCTTTCCCACATGGATGTGTGAAACAAATCCATCTGGCGTGTCAGGTTAGGGCATATGATGTTATATAATGATTCTTTATCATTTTTCATTTATTGCAACTTTGATCTTAATAAATGGAAATGTTAGAATATTAGAGCAAAGTTTTATTATAAAAGACGTTCCTGTGATGTGCAGCTTTATAACAAGAGCAAGGGGGTGGGTGGTACACAGACAACAGCTGTCCTGCTTGAACCACGTTAAGTTTGGACAGCTTATATTTTCACTATAAATCTAACGTGAGACGGCGATGTAAAATAAGTGTATCAAAGGAGATATGCAGCGGCGGACTTTTTCCTCTCTGTATATCTGCGACTGCTGCAGACAGCACTCACTTCCTCAGCCATAACGGGTGGAGTGTTTTTATCAGTGAATGACCTCATACAGTGGTTATATACAGATAAAGACGTAGATGTAGTCGGCAAACTAAGGGGAAAGATCTGTCCTGCCGTAGCGTCTGTCTGAAATATATCCACACAGCGGAGAGAGGAGAGGATATCCTCTTTCCCTCAGCCATGAAACTTTAAGCCACTGCTGCTACTTAGTTAGCTTGCGGCTAACTTGTCGAGGACGCTGCCTTGGGTGGAAACTTTCAACTTGCATGCGGGGGGAATTTCAAAATAAAAGCATAGTTTGAGGCATCCATTTAGATCGATGTTTTGACTTTCCATTGATCTGATTGGATCATCAATCAACCAATCAATATATCGATATACATCGATCAATCGTTACACCCCTAATAAACGGTACAGCTGATGTTAACTTCTCTGCTGATATCTACAACTGATATATCAGCAGTTTGTTCCAGTACATTTGTGGGGTTTCAGGCAAGACCAGCAGACCTATGGCAGCTGAAATCTTCTGGGGCTTTTCCATTAGATTAGCAGCTTGGCTCTACTTGGTTTGACTCGGCACAGTAGCCCACTGCAGCAGAGGATTTGCTTTTCCACCACAACTGAAATATCCATTTGAGGTTGCATCTAGCGCTGATGACAGAGCATTTTAAGTCTTTTAAAAGCTGTGCTTCAGTAAGCATTGTTTTGTTCCACATAAAGAAGAAGAAGCACCCATTGTTTCTACTTTTTCAACTGGTTCCCTGGCGGTTTTTTCGAAGTTTGATGCAGTTGTTTCTACTTAAACACGTTTGTGAGGCGTCCCTGAATGATGGTGAACATCTGTGACATCACCACTGAGCGCTTGGAGGGGTGGTGGGTGAGCGCTTGGGCTCTGCTCCAGAGCAGGACCATTCTGCGCCACAGCATAGCCCAGCACTGCCTAACTGCTTATGGAAAAGTAAATCTGCCCAGCTTGGCTTGAGTTAGCCTGGCACAAAGTCATGGGAGGAAAGTCCCATTCCTTACACTTTAATGTGTATTCTAGGGACTGAGGTTTATTTAGATTTTCATCCTCAAGCATCAAAGTGTGTTTTAAGGACTTAAGTTTTAAGACAGAAATACCTATTTAAATATCCGCACTGATAAAATTGATTTGTAAATATTTGCATATCAGCATTTAGGATATCAGCAAGAATCTGATATTGTTCATCGCTATTCTTGAGGTATTACACTTAAACTAAAGAGTCTCATACCATATCTCTTTATTGAACTGCAATGAAGAAGAACAGGTAACTGAATCTTGTATTTTTTTCCTTATTACTCATGCTATTTTCATAATTTTATAGACACTCTCCTGTCCTGAGAACTAAGACTGTTCATTTGAAATTTACATGAAAGTGTCTTTGCTAAATATTATCAATAAAATGAAAAAAAAAATTCAAAGTGTAAACTGCCCCTTTATACTGGAGCCCTTCCATATTGCTTCATTTCTTCCTATTTTCAGGTGAAATATACAAAACTTCAAGTGCAAGGTGAGCACAGACCAACAGCTCCTTGACTAATGTATTGGAATAAAAAAGGCACAGAAGGTGCATTGTGGGCTGACATCTATTTTCTTCCCCCAACAAATTCACAATGGAGGTTATGGAGGCAGGGACTCAGTTGAGAAAGGTTTTGGGTTTTGCAGTTCTAGTCCCAAGGCAGACCTAGGGAAGAGTTGGGAGATGTGCCAGTTTAAATCATAAACCCTGCTGAAGTGTCCTTGGGCAGTGCACCGACTCTAAAATCCCAAGTGTTCATGTTGCCAGTCTCCATGAAGCCACCTCACTGACATGTTTTCATTCATACCTGTCTAAAGTCCTATTTCAGCTCTCAGGCCATTGTGAGTGTGTAGTTTAACAATAACATTTTTTTTTTTCATTTTCCTTCGTGGTTGATAATGCAAATAAAACAAAAAAGAAAATAACTGAAATAGAATCAAAATAATACATGAATTAAGAAAGTTGTTATAAAACCACCAATTTGCATTTACATAACATAATGGGATGTATTAACGTTAATGTAATGATAAAGTAGTAACACCAAATGACCTACGACGAATAAAAAAGGCCAGTCTCCTTTCATGGACTTCTGAGGTCAAACTAGGCAGGTGAGTGGGCACACCTTTACTTCTCGATGATGTACCCTGCTAACAGCTGACATTCATGCTAACTGCTGGCTAGTATGATTTATACAGGTATAACGTATCTCCGGTCCCTGCCCTGCAACACTTGTCAATATTGGAATATTGGGACTCCCACCCACTGTATGTGACCCAGTATAACCAAAAACACTCACCATTATACACTCTTGACTTCAGCTAGCTGAACAGCTACGCTGATAGCCGGCTACAAGCACCTGCTTTGGCTAGCAAGCTAGGCTAACGTTACATTACAGTCATATTGATAAATTCCTGATAGTATGAATGGGTCTGCGACATCGTAGTAGATATTCATGCATTCATGAATTCATGTTTTATCTATGATGTGCAGCATGTACGAGAAACTGGCTGGCTTCAAGTGTCCAGTCTTACCATGTTGATGCAGTGCAGCTGAAACGGACTCTTCCCCGACAACACTGAGCACCCCAAGCCGGAAATCAAGCTTCGAGGAGCACATAAGCCCTTCTTGCGATGGTAATGCAAAAAACGAAGGGGCTGCTCATTCAAATTGTCACCGAATCATGGCAGAGACGGGTTAAATGGTCAGAATTGAACGGTTCCAGCCTCCGCTCCCAAGTATTTTCAACTGCAGTAGAGGTCACGCTAAAATTTTGGGTAAGGTGGTGTCTTCAGAGATGCCTGTAAAGACCAAGTAAAAATACGAGGATTTAATTAATCTTACTTTAAGAATCGAAACCATAAACTGAAATAGAAAATAAGCTTAAATGTTCAGGTATACAATGCCATTTTTCAATCAAATTAAACATCGCATTAGATAACTTATTTGGAGCAGGCACAGCAAAGACAGCTGTAACTTTGGATAAGGACCACAGCAACCGGAAAACAGCAAAGACTCACCACTACACATGACAGATCGGCGTCTGCGTCTCATCCTTGACAGTGGGCACCAGGCTCTCCGACGAGGAGTGATGGCTTAACATGCTTTGATTTATCTCGTATTTTGATTGTTGACTGTATGAATTTAGGTTTGTGGCTGTCTCATTTTTAATTCATTTATCTGTTTAATGAAACCAAGCAGAAGGACTATAAATGATAGTAAAGGCTGATGATGAGTGATTTAACATCTCAGTCTTCATTGTTTGGTTGTTATTACTCTATAATGCGTTTTGGTGAACTCACAGGCAGACCACAAAAGCTACAAATCTAGAGATATATCAGTTCCCAATGATAGAGGCCTAGCTAATTCACAAAGGGGGGAGAATTGCAAAAAACGAACGACAAAGCGATGATGTTTTTTATTGGTTTTATTTTTGATACCCACGAACATCATTCCTTTCAAAAGAAATGTGCTTTAGTCATTACTTGTAAAACACTTTCATCATGCACATTTTCACTTTTTGTATGAAAAATGTTTCTAATTATCTGATTTAAAAGTGCTAACCTACCCAGAGAATCATGAGTGATTTGTTTTTTTTTTTATATATCTGTGTCTTAAAGGGAAAATTTTTACAGAAAATTACTGATAGTACAAGTGGAAATGCTGTAACTGCATACTATGGATTAGACAGGAGTGGAAAAGTACATATTGTACTCAAATAAAAATAAAGTCAGTCTGGTTGAAATTTACTCCAGTGAAATTGCTGGTTTATAAATCCTCTCAAGTTAAAGTGAAGCATATTTAATTTAAAGTTTAATTTTAGTGCTGAGTACTGAAGAGTTGTTACTGTAGAACATGATATATCCTTACTGGTATTAACAACATGAGAATACGGATCTACAACCAGGTTGTTAAAGTCACACCTCTATAATAAAGTAAAATACGACAGCTGTTTTGGGATGTGATGTGAAATCATTCTCACGCAGTTAAGGATGCATGATACTTGATGTTGGTCACTTTTGCCAACATTTACAAATTAATTTAAACTGTAACTGATATCAATACTTATATTTAGACAGGGGTAGAAAGTAATTAATTACATTTACTCACATTAATGTAATTAAGTGGTTTTTGGGGGTACTTGTACTTTTTTGAGTACACTTAGCAATCAGTTCTTTTACTTCTACCTAAGTAAGTTTTATCCAGAGTAACTGTACTTTTACTTGAGTATAATACTTTTGTCTTTTATCCAATTATGATGAATACACAGTAGCACATAGAGAAAGCATGATTCCACATCACATCCCAAAACAGCTAATGGCAACTGGGATTAATTTGTTCATGCTTCTGGTAAATTGTTATTATTTTTGATGTGAGCCACATTTGCACCATGAATGAAGTTGTCCACAGAGTAAGAGTTCTCTTCTATGACTTTTGGTGTCCCTAAGGGATGCATAGTGACAATTCTTGATTAGTTTGCATTGTCTTGCTATGAGGTTGACTCTGCTTTGCACTTGCCAGAGGACATCCACCTTGCCATGGATTTTCAAGAGGTGCTGCAGCTCTGTCATATTGTGAACTATTCAAAAAATATATTTTTAAAAGTGTATTTTAATGTTATGTAGTGTGGCCAAATATAGACACGTTTAAAGAGTTAACTATATAAGTTAATTAACAATGGCATTTTTTCTTTATTATTTTGACAAAGAGGTGTGACTTTATCTAAACAACCTGGTTGAAGAGCTACTCTCTAGTTCTTGCCAATTAGGAAAGATCATGTTTTGCAGTATATTCCTCAGTAGCTACTCAGTACTTAAAATTAACTTTGAATGAAAAACTTTTAATTTCACTTGAGTAGATTTATAGACAAGAACTTCTACTTTTACTTAAGTCCAGCAGTCATGTACTTTTACCACCTCTGCACTCAAATTCAGTTTAGACCTAAAACTTAAGTTTTTGAAACACAAAACTTGGAAAAAAACAACCAAAAAACTGATAAATTTCTGTCCTTATAACTGATTTTAAAGTGTGAAAAATGATGAGGAGTAAAGACTTTAGTTGATGTAGTTCTGTTACTACAGCCTAAAACTCCACCAACACATTTGTAAGTAAGGTAGATTTATATAGCCAAAGAAAATCAGTTGCAATGATGTGGAAAATTTCATAGCCCCCTATATTATAAAGTTAATTCACTTTTGAAGCTAATACCAGCCAATACAGATATCATACCAATAATACTGTGCATGCTTGCTACTGTGTTGTCGACAGAGGTGGAAATGTGCATGATTATTATACTCCAGTAAAAGTAAAACTTACAGTACTTAAGTAAAAGAACTGATTTTGAAATGTTCTCAAAAAGTACAAATACACAAAAAAGCTACTCAATCACAGTAATTAAAGTAACTGTAATTAGTTACTTCTCACCTCTGGGAGTGGTTTTCAACTGGTTTCGTCCCAGGACCAGGCACGTGCACATATAGACATCAAAAGGGGCTTGAGCACCTGCCCTTCACTGTGAAGATTGTTTATTTTGAAGTACTTTTTATTTCAATTAAACCAAAAGAATTCCAAGAATTCATCATCTTGTGCAAAAATAAACAAATCATTAGTGCATTTTTTTTAACTCTTTTTTCACCACTCCTCTCCCTGGTAGCTACAGTCAGTTATAATATTTACTAGAGACTAGTAGGATAGAAAACATGCACATGGTGTCATTATTTTGTTCTTGCTTACTCTTGTTATAAACCCAGTGAATGCTAAAGCAGACATAGTCTTTGTGTGATCAATTTATTTTGTAGAAATACGTTGAGTTTTCATCAACATAATGTGAGGGTATTAAAATAAATTGGTGATTGGTTGGGTCAGAGGTGGGCTAATATATTTCACTTTTTTAAAATATTTTTTATGAAGAGAAGTGCCCTTTTTCTCACTTGAGCCCCTGCCCCCCAAAATGTCTGTGCACGTCCCTGCTCAGGACCCACCACCAACTCCTTGATGAGCAACCATGACAGCTTTCTGATGTTTTATGTTCCACTCAGATGGATTAAATGCAACATGGTGCTGTTTGGAAGTCAGGCAGAATGAAACGAAAAGACTGAAGGAAATACAGCAAAGTTTGCAGACGAGTTAACATAGAAGATTACCTAAAAACACGTTTCTAATAAAATTTCAAAACGTTCCCGGAAGGTTCCCAAATATTCTCATATCTCCTGAAATTTTCCTGTAAACCTCCTAGAAAAGACTGCTGAGAGGTTCTGGGGAAAGTCCTAATAATTACTGCTGAATAGTCCAAAATTTCCTAGTTCTTTGTGAAATTTTCTTTTGATTAACAAAAAGAAATGTCTTTAGAAAATATTACTTTAACTTTCTGGAAAAATTTGCCCTCAAATTGACTGGAAAATGCTCAAACTTCTTTTTTTCTTGGGGGGGAAACATTTTTTTTGTTTTGCACACCTTTAGGACCTATGGAAACAGCTCCACGACCCACCTTCGGGTCCCAGACACACAAGTTGAAAACCACTGGAGTAGACATTTATAAAACTAAGATGTTTGTGAAGATTCATATAGCCTGAAGTCACTGAGTATTATGGTCAACATATAGCCTACTTGTATTTAAAAGTTTTACTGCATTTCTACAACTGAAAAAAAGGGGTACTTTTATATTGTATCTGAGCAAATGACTTCTTTGCAGAACAGTGTAAAGAAAGAATCAAGTTTGAGCGTTTTATGCACAGAGTAACTTGGTGATGCTTTTCATACCACATAAACACATTTTTACTATTTAAATATTTCATTTTTTTTTTCTAATTTATCAAAAATAACACTAAAAAGGAAGTAATTGACAAAATACAATTGATAGCTTATTCTCATAGGCTAATGTGAAATAATAAGGGTTTCTATTTATTTATTTATTTTTGTAATTATTGCTTGCACATGAACAATACAGTTACTGTGAGTGCAACTTTAACAAGGAATGTATAGAAGCTAGTTTGAGCAGGTGAAACAGGGAAACCCGAGATGGGCTTATAATTAAACCTCACCAAGTCATGTATTGATCGTTATGCCTGAGATATTCTTTGTATTGTACTTGCCTTTATTGTACGAGAAAATGCAGAACAACCTATAGTGAATCATTTCAAAACCTTCAAATTAGGTGTGGTCCGTTTTATCATGCACCGAGGGAAAATCATGAGATTCAAAACTTTAATTTAGTCTAAGCAGCATAGCTTGTGCTAGACCTAACTATCTTGGCTAGGTGATCATTTTGGACTGAATTTGAGAGAAAATGAGGCAAAGAAAGTGTCATATTTTATAATGTAAAAATAAAAAAAAATGAATAAAGGAACGATCATCATTGGTTAACGACGAAAGAAAGGAGGGACCAGAGCCTACGTTCCACAATGACGTTTTACGTACGCAGATGACGTCTACCTTTGCCGCTCATTTACCAATGTTTGGTTTACTTACACGTTTTAAATTGTATTTAACGTTTTAAAGTGAACTTGTATCAGCCAAGAATTTCAGTAAACCAGCGAACGAACAAACAAACCAGCAAACAAACAGCAAAGCAAACAAATACAAAAACATGTCGGGAAAATCCTATCAGACGTTATGCTAGACTGGACGTTACTTAAGCTAACGCCATGGATCGTTACGCCTTTGATGTCGCCGAAAGAAGAGGGATGGCAGTGACGGCAGCCTTTCATTTCTGAGAATGCTAACCGGGACGGGGACTTGGAGACAGAGGACATACAGGCAAAGATGAGGGCGAAATGAGCGGCATTGGCGTGGTAAGTTTGCTAGTTAGCTCTGGCTTTGCTGTGTGCCTCGGCTTTTTTTATTTGCTGGGCTGTCTTTGTCAATGTTTAGCTAGTCTCCTGTTCGATTTCATGTCAGTCTACAAATGCATTTTTGGTGGACTAGAAATCGGTTTCTTGTTTTGGTACTCTCATTGTGGTTAGTGTTTTTTAAAAACTCTTAATATGGACAATTATTATGCTTTTGTTAAACATGCGATGTTTCATCAAATCTTGCGTTTTGTGCCGTTGATAGCTGCTAGTATTTGTTAACAAAGTTTCATGGCAAAGACACAAAGAAACGCTGAAAACACAAGATTCAAAGTTGCACGTTAGTTTTAACTTGTAAGAAATTGTGTGTCACTTCCTCAAACCTATGGGCACATTAGGGCTAGACTGTATTTGCACATGCGCACACTGGCTAAGCCCACCTCCCTTATTGCAAGGATACATACTCGACTCCTTAGATCTATCATACCAGCCTCTTGTGGCTTGTAGACAAACACTCACACTGCAGGCGTGTTCCTCTACACTGTCTTCATAGTCTTTCATACATTCCCCATGTTAATTACCATTCTGCCCCCAGGCCTATGAGGTGTCTGTCTAATGCTGGCAGTTTTGCTAATGATGATGTTAGCAATGAAGGCAATTAAGTAGAAGTGATGTCATAATTCACATGAGAAAAAAATCAGGATACATGAAACCTTGATTTTCAAAAACAGGGTGTCATTTCACAAAAGTGGCTCTTGAGACACGGGTGACGTCGTATTTTAGTATCTGGGTTATTCCATACATTTCCCACTGATTTTCCTTTCATTTATAATTGAAGGGAGTCTCATACTGTACATTGTCCTCGTTGTATTCCACATCACACTCAGCACTATTACTGCTGCTGTTTGAACTCTATTCTCACTGGAGCTTGTGTTCAGTGTTGTCTGTTCTTTTTAGTCAGGCTTGTTATTTTTAGATGAAACATAATAGCCAGGATCTTCAGTGTACTGCGAGAGTTTCACACTCTTTCCTAGTGTTTAATCCATATGACATCTCCTCCGTGCCTGCTGGCTCCTTAGAGTTTCGACTCACAAGCCTTACAATATATATGATGAGAATATTACAGTAAAAATCTCAGCCTAGTCAATCAAATAGACTCATTGTTCAATGTCACTATTCATTTTTAATGGCAGCTCTTTTTGTGTGTGAGTGCTGCTCCGCATTATACATCGTTTCCTTCTTTTATTAATCAAACAGCAGTTTGAAATGTGTGCCACTGATCTCAGCAGTATACCTCGAAGCAGAGGAGGAAAATAGAACAAAAATCCATGTCAACTCCTCAGCAGAAAGACAGAAATTGGTTCAGAATGTAATTCTCTTTGGTGCAGCGCCTCCTTCTCCATTCTGTGTAATCTACAAGAATGCAAATTACAATGCAAATGCAAATACTGCTGAATAATTTATGTGTTGCGTAGAGTTCCTTTACAGAAACCGGGTGTTTTTTGCTTAAATGGAGTAATGTGGCTTTTGGAGCACACATTTGGTTAACTGGATTGTATACAACCCACTGTGGAAAATTTATTTTGGATAGTAAGGGTTTGCAGGAGTCAAAAAAAAATTGTCATGCAAAAGAACAGACAAAGATTTTTTTTTTTAAACCAAAATTAGCTAAATTTCTTATGCACCCTATTGTCTTGTTGTGTGAAGTATCACAATGTATGCCACTACAATACTAGGAAAATTTTACTTAAAGATACTGAAGATTTTATCTTATTACTTACTATATTATTATTTGCGCTATTTGTCTTATCATTTAGTTATTGCTGTATTTAGTGTTTCTAATAATGAAATACATCCATGTGTAAATGTCAGTCCAGACTACACCTGATCTCAGATCACATTCTCTGTTTTTGCAGACAGTATGGACTTTCATATCCCTCTTTAATTCACCAGCTGCGTTTTCAATTGAACTGAGTCAAATGTGCATTCGTATTTTTGTGTGGAGGCTCAGAAAGTACAACAATTTCAATTAATGACATCCGTATACACTTGAACACATACATTTAGTGTTTTTTTTCTTCTGTTTCCATGCTAACGTGTGGCTGTATTCAAGCGTCTCCCTTGACGGTTTTTCCATCAGGGATTGTAATTAAGCAACAGCATTCATGAGTGGCCATGCTCATTTAGCCTGCGCCTGGGCTTAGACAGCTTTAGAGGGATGAAAGAACAAATCCTGGTGGAACAAGGCAATGTATGCTATAGCCAAAGTGAAAACACTGCAGACAGAATAACAACTACTTCAAAACTTTGAACGCAGGTTCCCAAGTAATAGTTTGCAGTCTGCAACACTAACTTTATTATTTTTTTATTGGAAATGCACTCTGCTGCTTTCTGTACAAGGCCTTTCTTCATTTTAGAAACACTTTGATACAGAAACATTGAGACTTTTTTTGCTCATTTGCTTTCAGAAAGATGTCTTCATCCATATATTTTGCATTATTGTCTTAATTTTACCTGTGGATGAGGGAAGAAGCACCAACTTCATTAGTTAAATTTCATGCTTAACATCACATATAACTGAGGTTTAAATGTTAATTTGCATGCATTGTAGATAGAAAGGCAGATCAGCATTAATCAGGCTATTAAATTCAAAAACACTTTTGAAAGTGTTATTTAAAAGAAAATAAAATCTGTGTAAAATAGATCAAAATGTTACTTTACAATTTCACATAGCAATTTCAATCTATGCCTGTTTGAATATAAAGCCATTACAGGAGTTTAATTTATTTAGCTACTATGTCGAGATGCCGCGGTGATAAGAATCTCCATATTAATCATAACTATGTTCCAAGGTTCTCTCTTTGTAAATGATGAGATAAATCTGTACAACCAAAACCCCACACCATTAAAGAAAAATGTTTTTGGGCCTTGCCATTATTTCTAAATACACAAGGAACAAGGCCTTTTGAGGATGAAATAATACACAATAAATACACAAATTCCATGTTTTTTTACAGTGATTTTGAATGTTAATACTTTTATTTTTGAACTAAACACATATACCGACACATTTTGAGTTTTAACAAATCAAATGTCCATTTTAGGTCATGTTTAAAAATAACTTAACCAACATGACGTGTGACAAGTGAGAGGCGCTGCCACTGCCGACCTTGGCTGTTTCTTGTGTGTCAGACAAAATAACCTACAGCAATTACGCACGTGTACGCTCCACACAAGGTATGTCAATTAACAAATGCACCATATGGTTGGCATTGCATTAGACTACCATTACCACTACACCTGTCTAAAAACTCCCCAAAAAAATCCATGACTTGTCAAAGTATGACGTGGGTGGCTGCTTTATTTTGTTGTTTGACCGCACATTTAATTTGGTGCTTTAAAATACAGTCACATACTAAATCCCACCAAACAATTTAGAGCAGTACAGGAAAATATTAATGCAATTTTTTTCCCCCCTCTTTTCAATTGAAGACTGATTTATATCAGAATTAGGCCACAGTTTGTGAATATGTGTGTGTGCGTGCACATACAGCAACAGACACACTGAGAAATAAAGGCAGAGCTAGAGGGAGAGCGAGAGAGGGAGAGAGAGAGAAGCTCATTATAATCAGGCAATTATGCTGGCAGAATTAGAAGCGTCCTTATTTTCTCTTGTGGCAGCCTGAGTGCGGAGACGGTTTTCTAAGTGACTGCAGACTAATCCATGGATATGACTGACTGTCCTGTGTTAATATGGAGCATCAGTAGTCCTGTATGACTACAAGATTTGGAGGTGAAAGCCTGTGATTTTGACTTTTCGGAGAACCGGTGACTCAAGCAAGGCTCCCCAGGTTCTGGGCTCTAATTTGCATTGATGAGGATTTTTTTTTTTCCCTCCCTCGCCTGGTTGAGGTTTTGGCTGAGCGCTAGTGAGAGACAGACGAGGGCAGTTATACACGCCTACATCTCAGGACCATTGCTGTGCACAATCAGTGTCTTCCTAACTGTGGTACATAATTATAATGCATGTTTCTTTGAGACAAATTATTTATTTTTATGTGGTGTAGTATTTGTTGTTCCTCTTGTTGTGTGTAGCTGGTGTTAGTGTCAAGGACACACGTGTCTGGGAGAGGGATTGTATATGTGTATGAATATGTATTTTCTCCCCAAAATTCAAAGACCTTTTTTAAAGTCAATTATAAATCAGAATGCCTAGAAAGTTTTTAAATAATTTGGACAGAGTATTAAAGTCATTTTAACAACTGCTGTAAAAACAGTGTGATATCATTTGATTTTTACCTTATAATAAAATGTGCAAAAACATAATTAAAGGTTGTAAGGGTGTATGTTTGTCTGTGAAAATGGTATTTCACAGTGATGGCACTTTAGTCATTTGTAAGTGTTGATTTGACACATATGGTATTGTCCATCAAGGGCGTGTCAACACTAAAGACTTTGACCTTAGGTCAAAGGTGTTTGACCAGCATTTGACTCTTGACCTCTCCTACACATCTTATCAACTCGCCTGTTAAAGTGTATTGATCACCTCTCCCATGAGACAGAAAGGCACATAATTTGCTGTCTTTTTGGAGAAACTAGAGGACATTTTTTTCTGTTTCCACTGCACTTGCAAAGAAATGGCAATAGATTTTTTCCCAATCCCTTTTAAAATGAAACATTCTTGATGTAAAATCAGTGTGAACATATAGCTATATATTTTTTCCTTTGAATAATATGATAATTATTGCAGGTTAAAGAGATACTTTATATACAAATTCAACATGCACAGATCTACCCATTTCCTGCTTCTGAATAATGGTAGAATGTGCATGGAGTTTGGCAATCAGGATTGTCTACTTGTGTGTTTTTGAAGGGGGTTGGGATGGAAGATGAAGTGGAATGAAGACTCTCTGAAAGTTCTCAGGGAAGTGCTTGTGTCTAGCCACGGAGCAGGCAGCTGATTTGGGATGGGGTGTTAGCATAACAAAGGGCCCGAGCCTGTGAACTTGGGGCACCTTTCGACCCTGGCGCTGTTGCGATGAATAGTCTGTGGGCCTCCCCGTAGAGCACCCCCATGGCTAGCTTGATCGTGGCTAAATTGCTAATCAGGGTAATTTAATATAGTTTTCAATATGCCTCATCTCTCATCATGAAGGCATTCACCACCTTCCCGCCCAAAAAAAGCCCCCCCCCTTTTTTTCTGGCAGGCGAGACGGGCAGCTGCAGGTCTCATAGGCTTCTTAACTGAAATGTTAAAACATCAGGAGTGCTAAGGTTTCAGGCCTGTGTGACATACATGTCCATACATGAGAGGCACTATGTAATTAGCCACTCCTTAAAAAATTCTTCATGCTTCTGTAAATCTGACTGCAATCACACTTAGTGAATAACGGTACTGTCCTAGCTTCTTGCACTTTTGTGGCATCATCAATTTAATTAAAACAAAGTTCAAAGCTGTACTTTGACCAGCGCTCAGACAATGAGGAAATGAATCAGTATCTTTAATCTCTGTCATGATGGACAGTGTATGTCCTTTCTCCTCTCTAACCTGCACGGATCACTGTGAGGCCGGGGTGAGCTGTAACTCTGGCTCTCTGGACAGGTTGACGTCAGCTCTCCTGGTGGCAGCGTCCAGTAGCTGAGGTGAGTCATTCGACTCTGGCCCCATAGTTTTAGGCAGCATTCGTTGAAACACCGGCATGCACATACACACTCGTTCATGCTCACACACTGGGGCCTGGGTCCTGACTCTACTGTCTATAAATACAAACTGTAATGGAGAATGACTCAGACACTTCATGGCCCTCTGTGGAGAGGCAGAAGATAGAGTAGGGAGGACAAGACATAGAGGAACAATAGAAGAAAGCTGGCAAAACCCTGTGCTGCTATTATCTCTGATGTGTACATTTTAGCTACAAGCTTTGCCCTGGCGCAATAGCAGAAAATGGAGGACAAAGAAGAGATGTGGAGGCTTTCTTACATATTGCATTTAAAACCATACATTGTCAATTAAGAATGGAATAGAAATGGCTGTTGAAATGTGTTTTTACATGCATGTAGTTGACATTTAGACGCTGATATCTGACAATAAATGTTGCACATAAAGCCATTTTCCCATTAACTGCTTTGCAGTTACAAAACGCTTTTAAAAAAACGTTTTAAAATTTTTGTCTTTTGCAGTCCCGTACAGACAGTGTGACGAGTGTACTGGCATAAATGGGAGCGTTACTCATTGCAGATGACACAGTGAGAGAGACTCTTCGGACAAATATTTTGCAGATGATTTCTTCATCTACTTTTGTTACCAAACAAATCTATTCTTTTTTTATAACCTCTCATCTCTAATCACTGATGGTATGTCTGTCAGTCATCTGGCCCTTAAACTGTTTTGTTTCTGGTTAGACAGTCAGTGCTGGCATGTAGATAATATAATAGCCTATCAGTGGCAGAGTGCACACATGTATGTGCAAACACTAACTAATTAGCATAACAGCTAGCCATGAGAAGGCCTGGTGAAGAATCAGACACTGTGTGAGGAGTCTTGGGCCAGCAGACCGTGTTCCCTTGTGGGTCATTGAATAGAAGTGGTCTGCTCTTGTGTACTCTGTCTAAGGCTGTATGTTAATTTGTGTTGTGTGACTAGATGATAATTCACGCCTAAATCACGCCAGACTGAACCCCCCACCCTCCCCAAAACCAAAATCCAGACATGTGTCTACGGGAGCCAAAGATCCTCAGTCAATATCACACCAGACGTATTCAAATCACATGCAGACAAATCTGCTCATTAAACAAAAATGCTTAAATAGTAGCATTATTCTGACTAGGGATGACTTTATTCTGAATATAACACGCTCTATTTTTGCAGATTTCTCCAGAATATTTGTAGAGCAATAACGATGCACTTAATTTTTTAATTATATTTGTTAAATTGAAATTGATACTCTTAAACTGCCATGATCAATCATATTTAATTTTTTTAGACTCTAAATGTCAGTAGGCCTCTTACTGCCATACATGCCAGAAGTCCAAGTTTCAAAGTTTGTGTGTCAGTGTGTGTTGTGCGACCAGTGCGACAGGAAGTAGAATTTATCAACATGGAAACAAATGTATTATAGGCCCCTGGGGGGACAGGGTCTAACAGAGGTCAGGACTGGGGGGCCTTGTCTAGACAGTTTGCTTTTGTGGTTGTAGGGTTTCAGCCTTTTTCGCACCCTTTCAATAAGAGAACTTGACCTGTGTTGTGCTGCCGTGGGAGTCAGAGACGAGGAGACAGTGAGGGATGACCAACCAGACATTACCGGGATGGAAGAAGTCATTTGTGGCAATTAAGTGGTGGAAAGTTCGATTTTATAGTGGGCCAGTAAATCTTGAGTTAAACACCAAGTAAATCACACAACTGGAAAAATGTGACTTTTGATCTTTAAAGTATTTTCACATTCTGTGTTAACAAAATGAATCAGGCTCACTTCAATTTCCTCCAAGGCGTAACTTCTAAATTTGTCCCCTTCCTATGCACAGGCGTGTCACACCTAACGAAACCTAATATAGAAATAAAGATTTCAAACCAACCAATGACATTACCAATCCCCAGAAACTGCAGAACACCCATTATATGCCAAATTCAAATCAATCCCTCCTACTCTCTTAGCTCTCGTCTCGGTGTGTATAGAGGGTGCAGGGTGCTGCTGCGGGGCATGGTATAATTGAAAGGCTGAAGAAGAATGCTGCTTGTTTAAACCAACCAGCAGGCAGCGAGGGCATGATGGGAAAACAAAGCCGGAGCCCCGGGAGTGGGTGACACGACATCACTAATGGCGGAGCACAGAGGAACAGTGCCTCTGTTTTGTTACCCTTAGTCCTTGTGACAACCAGCAGGTTGAAGATGCTGCGCAGCAAAATTCAAGGATCCAGATCTCAAGTTTGCACATCTATAGTGAGCTAGAATCAAACGGTGCACTTCTTGGAGTTATTTTCTCTTTATATGGGAACCAAATTGTCAATCATCAGGGTAACTTAAAGATCAGTATAAAGGAACATTTGGCTCAAAAAGGAAGCAATATTTACACTTCTATAGCTATTATGGCTTCATAAATGTAAGTGTAAATTGAATTTCATTTTTTCACCTTTGATGCAATTTGCTGGTTTCCAGAAATATATGATATAAGTGCAGGAGGAGCACATATGGATTCATTTTCTTCTTATTTCCTCCCTTCCTCCCTCCTGTGTACAGTATATACTGTAAATACACATGGACAGTAGGTGATAGGTGAGTGAGCAGGTTGTAGAGAGTGCGAATAAGCTATTCTATTTAAACAATATTTAAAAACTGCAATGTTCCCTGAGACCCTTCATTCCACATCTCTGTTGTGTTTTTTTCTCCTCCTATGGAGCAGAGTTTGACACGGACTACGTCTCAGCAGTGTCAGCTCCAGCAGCTATGAATTCCCTCAAAGCAAATCACTGGGCATGTCTGTCTCTTATTGACCCACATCAGGAATCCCCACCCACCACCTGCAAGACGGCCGCTCATTTTAGCCCGCAATAAATATCAATGTTACATATCAATAGTCCCATCAGAGAGGTGGGCAGAAATAGCAGGGAGGAAAAGGGGTTAGATTGAAAAGAAAAGGGAAGGGGTGGGGGTGTATGTAGGGAATGAGCGAAGACATAGGTGGGAGAATGGAGAGAGAGAAGAAGAAGAAAGTGAAGGCTGCTCGTCTGTTTCGGCCCTCTGGTCTCGTGCCTCCTGGGATAGCCGAACACTCTGTCAAGATTCTACACTTCAAAATCAATCACTCTCGACTGAGCGCAGAGAGAGACCCTCACATTCACACGCATGTTGCACACTCACACGCAAACAAATGTACATCGACACAACATGTTGGAGGCGATGTCTTCTGTCCTTCTGCTGCTTCAACGAGGCGGCCTTAGCATGTCACAGCAGTAGGTGATGGTGATAATCCCTGAGTAGGAGGTGGAAATATCAGATCACAACCACTTTATGACCCATACATGGAGACCATCTCTGTGATTTCCAACTTGGGGTTTGAAATTTTAATGTGATGTTACTGTAATTTTATTTTGATGTAGAGAAAGATTTAGGAGGAGCTCAGCCAATTTAAAAAGTATATAGATTATGACTTTTATTACAAAATAAAAAACAAAAGGTTAGGAGTGGGTATCTGATGATAGGGCTGTTCCATAATGGCAAAATTGTTATTATTATTTCACTTGGTAGATCACAATTATAACACATACAACAATTTCAGATGATTAAATACATTTATCTTATTGGCTTTAGGGACATCTACAACCATGGAACAAATTCTGCAATTTATTTGCATTGTTCAAAGGCTTACTCCTCAAAACCAAATGACTGGGGTGATGATACCTTTTTTGTTAAACCTTTTGTTTCAAACCAGCAACTGCCTTCCTATCATCTTCTTCTGCTCTGTCTCAGTTGGCAGTGTGGTTTGTGGCACAGTAATATATATATATTTTTTTAACCTTTATTTAATCAGATAAAAAAAACGAAAAGACCGAAAAAAGACCGAAATCTCTTTCACAAGGGTGACCTGGCCAAGAGGTCAGCAGCACACGTCATAATAAATAATACACATTCAAGAGACAGATAATACACAATAAGTTAACACGACAATAATAAGAATTGGAGCTACATCAAATTTTAAAGTGCAAGAATAGCGGTCACAGTAACAATTTAGAAACACAAGCACTGTTCCATGGACTCACGTTGTCTATCATTTAAGACAGAGCGCAAGTTTTCCAGTGAGATGAATTCGGAAAGTTTCAATTCAGTCTGGAGAGTATTCCATGCCGAGGGGGCAGCAAATCTGAACGCTCTTTTCCCCTGTTCAGTCCTGACACGAGGAACAAGGAGGTGGAGAATATCACAGGAACGCAAAGCGTAGTGGCTTTTAGATCTTTGCAAGAGTACATAAATAGTTTCAATCTTAATGAGATTGAAACTCGATTAACTGGAACATGGGATAAGATATGAGATTTGATGACGTACAATGAGATACTATAAGATACTATGCATACAATGATAAACTATGATATGTTACAATACAATACACTATGTGGGGCTGGGCAATAAGGCCTAAAATTTATATTGTGATACAATTTTGCTATATCCCAATATGTGGTATATATTGTGATATTTTGAAATGTCCTCTAAGTAGCTGCACTGTACAAAAAAAATTAGTTGAGCTTACTTAAAAAAATTATGGAAAGTCGTTGCCTCAAAAATAACAAGTAAACTACACGACTTTTGTGAGTTAAAAAAACTTGTTAGTAGTGTGCAGTACTTGTTCTACTTGAACTATTTAAGTATTCACTACTAGTTTAAAATCAATTATTTTAAGTTTTCACAACTGAGATTCAAATGTTAATTTAAGTTTGCAGGACTTAGCCTAAATCATCTACTTTGAGTGTGCAATACTTAACATTTTTAGTGCATTGAAAACACTAATAACTTAATAGCACTCAAAATATCTTCCAGATAACTGATTACCTTAGAACATCAGCTAATACAAAAGTTTTGTAGGTCATCATTTCACCTAAGGTGGACTATCTTATGCCACCATTTTCAACAATGGCTGTTGGTGACTCACTTCATCAATGACAGTGTGCCATACAACTTTCATTGATGCTGATAACAGTATTAGTGCCACCTATGGGCGGGACATCTTTAATTGAGACAGCAACTTCACTCGTGGTGCATTTTGTTTATTGATCTTATTTCACCTTTTTTTAACCAGGAGAAAACCTCATTGAGATTAAAAATCTCTTTTTCAAAAGTGTCCTGGCAAAGACAGCTGCAGCAAACAGAGTGCATAAAGGTTTACTGCCCAAAGGTATTCTGGGAATACTGCAGATTTGCCACAACTCAAATAATATGAGTTATAACAAAAAATACTTAAATTGTTTGAGTACTGCTCACTTAAAACTGAAATAAGTTCTATCAGCTCATAAAAATAGAGTTCAAATCGCTGTTTTGGATTTTTAAGTTAACACAACTTAATTATACCCCTTTTTTACTTATTTTTTTTAAACTAAGTAAACTTAAGTAAATCAAGCCCTTTTGCTGTTATGGCCAAGAAGTACAATTAACTTTTTTATAATAAGTATTTAGAACAGGTTAAGAAGAACTGAGTAATTTCAACTCAGTGTTTATGAGTAAAATGGATGTTGCTTTTTACAGTGTGTATGATGTTTAAGCCCTAAATGACACTAGTTTGGTGATTAAAATAGACCATTCTATTGATTTTTTTTGATAAAATGGTATGCTGAAAGGGTAAAAATCAATATACAGTTGCAAGAAAAAGTATGTGAGCCCTTTGGGATTTCTTGGATTTCTGCATAAATTGGTCACAAAAAATGTGTTCCGATCTTCATCTAAGTCACAACAATAGACAAACATAGTCTGCTTAAACTAATACTGCACAAAAAATGATATGTTTTCATGATTTTATTGAACAAAACATGTAAACATTCACAGTGCAGGGTGGAAAAAGTATGTGAACCCCTAGGCTAATGACTTCTCCAAGAGCTAATTGGAGCCAGGAGTCAGCCAACCTGGAGTCCAATCAATGTGGTGAGATTGGATGTGTTGGTTAAAATTCCCCTGCCCTATAAAAAACACAAACCAGTTTTGAGTTTGCTGTTCTCAAGAAGCATTGCCTGATGTGAACCATGCCTGGCACAAAAGAGCTCTCAGAATACCTATGATCAAGAATTGTTGACTTGCATGAAGCTGGAAAGGGTTACAAAAGTATCTCTAAAAGCCTTGATGTTCATGTGTCCACGGTAAGACAGACTGTCTACAAATGTAAAGATAACTGCGAGAGCACAGCGCAGAATGCTCAATGAGGTGAAGAAGAATCCTAGAGTGTCAGCTAAACACTTACAGAAGACTCTGGCACATGCTAACATTTGTGTTGAAAAATCTACAATAAGTAAAACATTAAACAAGAATGGAGTTCATGGGAGGACACCAGGGAGGAAGCCACTGCTGTCCAAAAAAATCATTGCTGCATGTTTGAAGTTTGCAAAAGAGCACCTGAATGTTCCACAGCACTACTGGCAAAATATTCTGTGGACAGATGAAACCAGGATTGAGTTGTTTGGAAGGAACACACAATGCTTTGTGTGGAGCAAAAAAAGGCACAGCACACCAACATCAGAACCTCATCCCAACTGTGAAATATGGTGGAGGGGCCATCGTGGATTTGGGCTGCTTTGCTGCCTCAGGGCCTGGACGGATTCGGTCATTGACGGAAAAATGAATTTCCAAGTTTATCAAGACATTTTGCAGGAAAACTTAAGACCATCTGTCCGCCAACTGAAGCTCAGCAGAGGATGGGTGATGCAACAGGACCACGACCTAAAGCATATTAGAAAAATCAACAACAGAATGGCTTCAGCAGAAGAAAATACACCTTCTAGAGTGGCCCAGTCAGAGTCCTGACCTCAACCCGATTGAGATGCTGTGGCATGACCTCAAGAGAGCGATTCACACCAGACATCCCAAGAATATTGCTTAATTAAGAAGATATCATACTGCATTTTAAAATATGGATATAGTATTGTGCCCCAAAATATCATGATATATAAGTGTATCAATATTTCCTAACACCCCTAGAATCAGAGGGTTGCCGGACTTTGCCATGGTAACTGGAGAGATGCCAGGTCACTTCCTGAGTACTATCGAAGCGCTGTTGAGCAAAGCACTGATTCCTGAACAGCTCACGGCAGCGCTTCGCTAAGACCAGGAAGGCCATCACTCTGACAACTCTCTCCATCAGTGCGTGTCCATGGGGATCCTGTTTGCACATGTGTATTTGCATGTAATTCAGCCTATGTTTGTGTAGCATGTTCAACAGTAGCATGTAAACTGTAAATTCCCCTTAAGTATGACTTGACTTAAAATTTTGACATACCAGAAGTAAAAAAGTATTTCAAAAACATCATTTTTTTTTAAACATTTATGTAAGCATTGGCCATAATTTTCACAATATGCACATCTCAAGACACCATACTATGCATTACAATTCAATTCAGTGAGATGCAATGTAATGTGATGTGATGTGATACAATGTGATATGATACAATAAAATATGTCATGATATGATGCGAGAGATACAGTATCATACAATGTGATGCAGTGCGATATGATGTGAAGTGGTAAGATAGGGTATGAAATGAAATGATGCGATCAATAATATATAGTCCACTCCACAATAATGACAATATCTCTTTAAAGCAATTATGCAGTTCTTAAATTAGCTGAGAAATCTGTCTAGAAAGGAATCTAATTTTTTTTTACATTAAAATATAAATATTTGTCGCCAGCAATGTAACACTTGTATCACACAAGTCAAAATGGTCACGAATCTTGTCCCAGCTGTAGAATTTACCAAGCTTTCCACATTTGCATTTTGCAACATCTAAAACACAAGAAGAGAACTGTCATAAACATGAACCTCATACCATTAAAATCATCTTAAAGCCACATTTGTAGGTGCAAGATGAGGAGACGTGCGAACACAAGTGGGGTGATGCATGCAGATTTTCTATTGTGAATAAAACTGCTTCCCAGGACTCCAAGTAGAAAACTAAAAAGCTACGGTGACAAAAAAATGGAAGAATTGAATTGTATTGAATAAAAACAATGATTGAATTATTAACTATGTGTTTTCCATAGAATGAGGTAACATGAAGTTTAAAGTCAGGCTTAAACACTTAACCAGATTTTCGGTGTCAGTTGAAGACAATTTGAACTTTCCTGAAGGATTGTTGTGGTACATTCGACCAAACGCATGAGGAACCATAGTGAGGCAGAGTATGTTATCTTTGTTCAAAGGTCTCATTTGGACAAAAACAAATCAAACATGATTAATATTTGGCTATAGATTTTTTTTGACACCTTTGAATCCTTCCATGAAGTTACTTTAACCCTTGTCAACCTTGAATAATCCATCTGAAACTGCAGTTTCCAACTACAGATTTAGGTGTGATCTGAAATATTCTGCGTTTTAAAATCAACTCATATCACTGAATCACATTTTTCAGTGTTGTAACATAATGCAAGCTAGAGGCCTCTATAGTTTTTAGAGCTTTCGAGGGAATAACCAGAGAGTTAAACACACACCAAAGGCAGTTGCAGTAAGACCTCATTTTTCTCACTGTGAAGTTTCCAGACTCAGAGTTCTGTATCTTGTCGACTTTTGGGATCGTGGGGCGGATAGTACTTGTGAATCTTCTCCCAAACAAAATAAGATAACACAAAGTCCTGCTATCTGTAGATAAAAGTGAAATACTGTGCCGTCTAGTGGAAAAAAGAGGAGGGAGTCAAAGAAAGGAGCAAAAAAGTTCTATCACATAATGGAGTTTAGAAGTTTTATTCTTCTCCTCGCCAGCAGCTACCAAGGTCATGTTTCCTCTGCCAAAAAACACCTCAGTCTAAAATGCTGTTTTTAAAGCTCTGTGTCAATAGTAAAATTCCTGCACATATTTCTACCACCTTCAGATCAGTCTTAAGCAGCTGCCTTCTGAGATCTTTGCGGTTCCCAAATGCTTTTGGCTGAAACTCAATTGTACTGGAAAATGTGGATGTTGAAGATGTAACTGTGTTAGGATTCCAGGAAGACATCCCTAAACGGTTACTCATGTCTGCACGTGCTCAATGGGTCTCTTTTGGATTTCACTCCAAATTCTTCCAAAGTCTGAGTGATACATACTGATATATCGTGGATAGCTTTGTTCAACACCTAAAGCTGTGCTCTTGATCAAGTATTCATCTGGATCTGATATCATATCTTACAGTATAGGGGTGTATCTTCATACTGAACTGTTCAGCTACAAGGCTTTGAAGACTGTGCATACATGTCCTGATCTGGATATGTGTAAAACAAATTCACTTTACATCTGAGTTTCCACACAGACTCTTTGGGTATGGTTTCCTACTGAAATACAACAATGGAAAAAGACAAGTGGACAAGATGAAGGAAGTATGAATCTTTTTTTTTTTTTTTTTTTTTTAACTTATATTTTTGGGCTTTTCATGCCTTTATTCAGGGAGGAGAGTGGATAGTCAGGAACATGGATGAGAGAGTAGGGGAGATACATGTGGGAAAGGAGCCGCAGCCTGGATTTGAACTCATCTGCGCCCCTCAGCAGGAATTTTAAAAGTTGCTGACTACACAAACAACAACCAGTGGATCTGGAAAGGCACCATTTACCCTTGAAAATCACTGTACCGAAGAAAAAAAGACACTGTATTGCCAACACAGTAGGGCTGGGTATTGCCACTGATTTCCTGACTTGATTCGATTCCGGTTCTCAAGGCCCCAATTCGATTTGATTCCCGATTTGATTCGATATCGATTCATGTAGGGATAATTTAGTAAAAAATCCTATGATGCTCGTACATTTAAGAGATTCTCAGAGAAATTAAGCTGGAAATAGTACAAAGAATGCTCCAAGTAGGCACATTATTAAAATTTTCAGGGTTTGCATTAAAAAATCGACCCTAAACTTGTAGTATTTACATCACTATTTTACCTCCATGTGGCCCATCCTGGATATGGTCTTTTTTGTCCAGTTTGCCTCTGTATTTGTAGTGTTTAAATCCAAAATGCAGTCAAGTTTGGAGGCTCCTTAGGTGGAGCAGAGCTGACAGGCTCCACCATGTTTGTTTTTACAGAGATAAGTCACTTATTGCAAGTCCAAGTTGAAACACATCCTATCTGTCCATAAAACACGTTAGTCTTACAACCATGTTAGACAGAAACAGAATTATTGTATGCTTTGATTAAGAATTAGAAAAACTTGATCTCATTAATGTCTAGCTGCTTAGATAACCCCAAGCAATCGAATCAATCGAAAATGCTGACATATATTTAAGGAAAACTGACCTTAATGATAACTAAAATCTTTTCTCTGTAACAACAGCTTGTAATTTATATGTTTATAATTAAAACATAACATCAAACAAGGCATGTATGCCATATACTAAGCCAAGCATATTTAACAGTGTTGTATAGACAGAACTTTACATAAGGGTTAATGCCAGACGAGGTGCCCAATTATCAGGAATCAAAGGACATTAACCTGATTATACCATGGTCATTTGCCAACGAAAAGAATGAATAAACCTACTAATTTTGTAATTTCATACGTTTTGCAGTCAAAACACAAAGTTTACTAAAACAACAATCCATTTTCGCTAGCAATGCCTGAGGGGCTGACTAATCACTGGAATAGTCATTCTAATCCTATAATGTTCTTGGGGAATGTAAACGTTGTCCAGTACTCCAGTAAATTGGACGGGCCATAGATACAAAGTCACAAAGGAACAAAAAACTAGTCCGCACAGCCCGCACTCTTAACATATTTATCAATAAAAAGGCATGAAGCAGAAAAAGGTGGGTAGTAATGCATTACATTTACTCTGTTACATGTACTTGAGTATTTTTGTTTTTTTTTGGAAAAATCCTACGTCTGACAGTAGTTTTTGAGCAGAGTACTTTTTACTCCTACTCCGTTAAAAAACTATACTTCTACTCCGTTACATTGGGCATGCACTGGTCGTTACTTTTACTTGTCTACAATTTGTTTTCATTAAGAATTCGTTTACTCTCAGCTGAGCTCTCACAGCAGCGTTAGGTAAAATCCTCAGCGCCACAGAGTTAACGGAGGAGTGACCCTCCCCCTTAACTATCAACAGTTGGAGATGATGGCTGAAGATGTAATACCTGCATCTCCTCCAGAGGAGCATGTTTATCCCTGACCCAACATCAAGACTCTTTGCCTTTCAAACGACGAGGAACAACAGCCACACAATGCGCTGCCTACTGTGTCTGCCTAAACCGTGTACTCTACC
This sequence comes from Cheilinus undulatus, assembly GCF_018320785.1. Lineage (NCBI taxonomy): Eukaryota > Metazoa > Chordata > Actinopteri > Labriformes > Labridae > Cheilinus > Cheilinus undulatus. The sequence continues at coordinate 20,054,407 of NC_054869.1, read as the reverse complement.
CACCACTGGCATTAAGACAAGGGAGACAGAGAGTCATCTGTAATCAGACTATATACCTGTAAGTTAACATGGACAGTCATCTGAATGAAAGCTTCATTTTAACAGACCAGCTGTTTTTATAAACAGAGTAATACCCTCTTCTGCACTACGAGGTCACAGAGGTGAAGTGGAGCTGTCCACACCCTGCAGGTGCTGATTGTCCGTTAGACGTGTCGATATCTATTAGATATAATCATGCCAGTTTATCAGAAACGTTTCCTTTGGCTCTACAAAGAAATACTGGCTTCTTTTCATTTGTTTGATGCTATTTTAATCTTCTGACAATTGTTTATAGAAGTTAGAACAGGACAGAAGTTAGTTTCTTTGCGACACTCATCTCTCGGTGCTAAGGTGAGCCTGGGAACAAGCTGTACTTTGGAAATAGGAGATAAGACCGTTTTGAGTTACTGGTCTTAAACCTGGAGTCTGCCATTATATTTCTGTCAGTTAAGTGACGGTTGATGCCAGTCCGCAGGCTCCTTAGGCTGGCAACGCTGTACTCCCTGCTCAGAAAGTATGACTGTCTCAGGTCGCTATGGTTACTCCTAACGGAGTAACGGCTAATAGCTGCTGTGCATTAATTTGGAACAGTGTAAGGATTTTTTTGACCGTAACTACAAATCCACAAATTTGCTTGAGTGTTTTTCTGTTGATCAGGAATCAGAAGTTTTGGGACGACTTTGGCACACACTTTTGTCATGTTCAAATTTTCATGCAAAATTTGCAGAACTGTCTCCTTACCTTTGGAGGCCTTTTCTACTATTATTCATGCTGCTGTCTTGGCCAAACTCCCTTGTAAAAGAGATATTTGTATCTTAATGGGAACACTCCTGGTTAAATAATAGTTGAATAGATAAATAAATAATAATACTGAGTTGTAGATCATTTCTAATGATTTTTGATGTGCATGGGCGCCCAGAACATTCATCGTCTTGGACATCCTCTCTGCCTTCACAATTTTTTTTTGTCCATTCAAACACAAGACCTGACATTCAGTGATGTCCATACACCCCAGTTAATGTACAAAAACATATGGCTGCTGTTTCGTTAAGCTTCACCAGATATGTCAAGTTCATGCATAGCTCAACTTTCAAGATGTCACTTATTGGAAACTCACAGCAGTTGTGTGTGAATACCCAACCTTTAATATAGGGTTGTTCCGATTCTGATTCCAGCATTGGAAACACGTCTGATACTGCTTAAAATACAGGTATTGGTATTGGCGAGTACACGAGATACTTTTTTGGTTTAGCTTTGTATTTAGCTTCGTACACAACAAGAAGAGACACAGTTTATCTAAAGTTAAACAACTCATAGATCGTTGCCTCTTACTTGTTTTTCTTCTTGAAGCTAGCCAGTGGGCCTTCCTATTGATGTTATTGATGCCTTCTAATCCTGTGGGCAGCATTTTCAGAGAGCCTGGAACTCGGGTGACTTTGGGGGACTTTAATGGTTAATTCCACACCAGTTAACCTGGTATTGAATGTCTTTTTTATGCATTTTAATCGTGCTAGCGCTAGCCACGCTTTATTATCAGGCTAATGTCACACCCACTCTTCTTTGTGTTCTCTCACCTTTAGACTAGTTTTGACTATTCTGAATATAGATTTACGTTTAATCTACTAGGTAATTATACCGCTAAGAACATCCCTGACTAATACTAGCTCAGTTACACACAGACTGTCTTGTGTTAGACTGCGGTGCGTTCATGGTCTACCGCAAACTGTAGGATGGATTTGGATTGGTCACTTGGATCAGCGCCATCAGTCAGGTATCTGATCTATTAATTATGTCCATATCCGAGCTGATACTGATATTGGATCGGATTGGTCCCATTCTTAGTTTAAAGTTTGAGGGTAGACAAATTCACAAATTCAATCCTTGAAAAAGACTTTAAAGTGTAAGGAATGATGATGCAAACAAAAAGACAAGATGAAATGGGTCTGTTGGTAAAACCTCACTAACTTATATGTTTGTCCAGCCAATATTTACAGCTGATAAGACAGATTTTTACATCCAAAATATCAGTTTTAAATATTGGAAGAAATTGCCCATGCCCATCCTAATAAATGACTTTTGAAGCTTATATTTGCAGATTCTGATATCATGCCAATATCATGTATCCCTACTGATAATGAAAAATTACTATGGAAAGTATGTCACGTCAGTAAAGTCTTGTTGAGCTGCTTTTGGCTAGTATGATAAATCTTTAAGATCACAAGATAATCATATAACTTTTAATGTCAGTTTTAGGATATGTACTGCTCTCTTGCACTCTCAAACACACTTCCTAGCTGTAAACTGACAATTAAGATTTAATAAGATGCAACAAAACTTTAACAGCATATTCTTGAAGTATCTTAAATTTGCAACTTAGATTCTGCGTTATGCAGCTTTGGAGTTTCATTTCAAATCTCTACAACACTGTGTAATTTTTGGCTATTGCTATTTCATCTATCTCTATAGAAGCTACCTTAAAAATACCTTAAAACTATACGAACCAGAGGCCAGCAGCTATGGCTAATTTTTCCAGCTTATTTTTGAAGTTTAATATCTCTTTGCCTGCAGCAGGAGTGTCTGGATATCCTGCACACGATTCATGCTGCATCCTTCAAGCTGATCCAAAGACATGCTGGAGCTATTTTAAAACTCCTGAGACACTTTCTGGTTGATGTTTCCTTTACTTTACTAGTTACCTGTAAAAGTGACACTGCTGGCTCCAGGGCATCCTTTGTCTCATCACAAAAGCCACCAGCAGTTGATACATACATCATTGGACAATCGTGGAATACACACCATCTCACCTGTCACACTGTACCAATCACAGTGACAACTGGGTGTAAACATGAGGTGTAAAAATGTAAACAGACACAGCCATCAGCTCTGATTCCTGTCCCAAACGACCACCGGCATGTGTGTGTTGGTGGTTTTGTGTACTGTTGCATGTGTAAGTGTGAGACTACAGTGGATTTGCGTGTCTGTCTGTGAGGGGATAGGTGGAGGCCATCTTTCATCTCTTGCTGTGATCAGATATTCTACATGATATGATATGATGATACAGGCCCAATTAAGGGATGGGGTTGTGTGAAAAATGTGATGACAGGGCAGGCGGAAGACTAGACTGTGATCTGACATCTGAGAGGGGGAGAGATACAAGGGAGAGAGGGGGAGAGAAAGGTAGACAGAGAATGGGTGAAGGTGGGGGGTGATGAGGAGGGACTGATAGGGCTGAGAGACAGTTTGGGGAGAGGGTAAGAGTGATGCTGGTAAAGGAAATGAAGATGGGTAAGCGTGAGAAAAATAGTCTGTATAAATGTTAAGCAGGGACGGACAGAGAGAATTAATACGATTAGGAAGGAGAAGGAAAATGGGATGATGAATGGAGAGTGATGAAAGATAGAAAAGGGAGGAAAATTAGGGCCCCTTTCCATAAGAAATAATTTGTCAGGGATGTTATGGATCCTACTTTTAAACCTTTTTTGCAGTTTGAATGGGATTTTTTTGGGAAACTTCCACTAAAAGCAATTATTATTTATCTCTAAAAACATTAACTAGAGTTTAAAAAATACTATTCCAGCCTTGTTTTAAGTCTCATACTCAGAGTTGTATCAATTTGACAAGCACTAATACCCTAAAACTGCCCCGAATGTGAAATGGAGCTGTTTTTGAACAGGGAGGCTTCAGGGTACTGTCTAAACATTGTTTCCCCACATTTCCGAAGTCGCTCTAGATTAACTACAGCTGTGTCAGATGTTGGATTTTGATCACATTGCTTTGATCACTCTGCCTGCTTTTATCAGCACGCATGCTCTTTTCATAACCAAATAGGACCCAATTATGTCAAGCACATTGTTCTTTACCTGAAGTGCCAGAGCAGTACACTGTAAGGAGGAAATAACTCGACTAAAACAACACCTTAGGGAAAAATATGCTTTTATTTAGCTGTCAAAAAGTGTACTTGTTAGACTCCATCAATTACAGGAAATGAATACAGGTTTAAATGTACAGGATGTCTTTATCTCAAAGTTTTATTCCATTTAAAATGTAAATGTCTTCACAATGATCTGGGAGGGGGAATCACAGATGGGCAAACGTCAACTTTTCATCTGTTTGGATCAGACAGATTATTGTCCTTCAAAATATTGCACACAGATTACATCTTTAAAGACAGATATTTTCAAATGAATTGTGAAGTCATTCCTGTTAACACACGTTTTGAAGCTATCTGAGTATTGTACCCCCATGGGGTGGCGATATGCCATCCAAAAAACAAAGAATACTTTAAAATTGTACCTCTTACACATACAAATTTTTATAAAAATATTTGCTTAAAATAAGTTTAATGTAAAAAACACATTCATTTGGTGAGGTTTATGCTAAAATCAAAGTAATGCTTAAAAATCGTGAAATTTCAGTGTTCACATGAATATTCTTGAATGACTGTGATCAGGTTGGCTGCAGCCACCTTCAGGTACAATGGGGGCAGCGTTCCTGCAGATCCTTGAAAAGTCTTAAACTGCACATTTGAATTTCACTTTACTTTGACTTTTACAATTTTTAAACATCATCCTTCACAAATTGTTGCATAAATAATCTCTGGAATTGAGGGAATTTAGTGTTGGATATAATTTTCCTGGGAGAGGACCTTCAGACCCCTCTCTGATTTGATCTGACTCACTGTGATGAAATACACTCTATACTGTTGTAAAACAGGAGTCTAGGTCTCAAACAGCTGGGCAACTTAAAAATCCATGCAGCCCACCTTTATTTAACAGGTTTTCCCCAAAAAATGCATTCATCTTCTTCTTAATAGTTACATTTTCTAGAATCTGCTTAGTGCACCTGCTAAACTATGTTTTGATAGGTATCAGTGTGCGACATATTGATAGAATAGAGGGATTAAATGTTCAAGAAATCATGAAATTTGGGCATTTATGGTCCAAAAATGATTGCCCTATGCCGTTTGACATGTGATAAACAGTGCAGCTCTATTCTGTATCTGTATTGATTTTTCTCAGGTCAAGCCTAATAAAAAAGGTCTTAAAAAGTCTAAAATGTATTTTTTTAAAAACATGTAGGAAACCTGGGGGGCCCCTGGTACCTGGCTACATATAGTGCTTGAGCTAAATATGTTAAGAACTGGACTCGGCCTTGGCTGTTCAAAATCACTCACGCTGCCAACTGTGGGAGCAGATATGCCTCGTGTATCACAAAACAGCGTAGGCATTTAAACCGGTGATGATGGTGTTGCAAAAATCCATTCCGTGGCAGAAATTTAACCAGTGATGGTGTTAATACCGGTTTACCGCCCACCACTAGTCCCTAGGTGTTGGCACCTTTATTTAAGGGGTTGTGGGCTGAAAAGTTTGAGAACCTCCTAGTTTATTGGCCTCAAATATGTCAAACTTTTTCTGTGATTTTACAGAAAAAATTAATCCAGACCCAGCTCTAGCAGTATTCTGGGATAAATAAATATGTACATAAATTTGTACATTTTGCAATTCTCCATTGACAGAAATAGGGGTGTGTTTTGGCAGCAATCTGGCGATACTATACGTATTGCATAGGGCTGGGTTCAAAAAATTGATTTTCTAATTCAGATTGATTTTTTTGTTTCAGTTTTCAATATTGATTCATTTTTCCAAACATCGATCTTTTCTTACTGACTGTTAAGTGTATGTTACGCTTTATTATGATGATTGATCAAATGTGTTGGTCAAGGAAAAGTATTTTCAGGAAACAAGTTTGGGGTCAGTTTTTTGTGTGAACTTTAATTTTCTTAATATTGTGCCTAGTTAGAAGGTTTCTAATTATTAATTAAACTGAAAGTATGATTTCTGCCATTAGTTCTCTGATACTCCCTTGTATATTCAAACAAAACAGGTAGTGTAGCTGAAGTATCCCTAAATGAATTGATATTAAATTGAATTGAATTGAATCGGAAATCAAATCAAATTGGGACCTTGTGAATCGAAATTGAATCAATTCAGGAAATCAGTGGCAATACCCAGCCCTAGTATTGTGATACAGGGGTGCTGATAGTGATATATTACAATATTTTTGTAATTTAAGATACATATATTTGTACGTATATGTGGGTGTTTATATTTATGTTTATTTATAGAAATAAATAACTATGTAATTTTAAGTTACTATGAAATATAACATAACAGAATTAAGCTATTAATAAATTGTATTAAAAATGTATGTATACTATATAAATAAAAATTATATGATGTATTAAAAAATATATGGTCCTGCATCATCTAGAGTTTTAACTCTTTTTTTGTGCAATTTGAAGATGAGGATTTTTCCCATTTGTTGTAATGGATTAAAATGCTTTAAGGATTTCAAAAAGAAAAGTGGAAATATAAATGAATATAGAGTAAATCTTTTCATGGTACATCAGCTTGCATGTCTTAACGTAATGACAAGGTGCTTGTGGAGGAAGACCAATCCTCATGTCCAGCTTCAAGGACTGATGGACTGTGTTGTGAGGAGGGCATGATGTGACGGGCCAGTGTATTTTTTAATCATATGACAGTCATTCTTAACGACACTATGATGGCACAGGTCCTTACAAAAAATATTAAGTATTGACTGGGTAATTATGGTTACATAAGTTAAAGTCAGCGGTAGCTTCAGCAGGCCTCTTTCCCGTTAGCTGTTAGCCGCTAAGCTATTGCTATGATGCTCAGGTTCATCCTGTTGTCCAGGTATTTCACTCTGGCGTGGCGTATCTTACAAACAACATGACTCCTGTTTAAGTCTGTACAGTCTTTAATGTTTTGGAAGCCAAAATAAGTCCACATATCTGCTACAAATTGCAGCAGAAGCTGCACTGCAGCGGTAGGCATGAGCAACCGGCTCGCTCAGACTGGAAGTCTTGTGTGAGCTTGTTGTCTAAGCAGAGGAGAAGAGGAAGTGACTGTTTGCTGCCAACTAGCGGCCAGGGGGTGAAATTACACCACAAACTACTGCACAAAGTAAATTATTATTTAAAAAAATATCGATACTGCATTTTAAAATATCAATACAGTATTGCGCCACGAAATATCGCGATATATCAGTGTATATTTTCTAACACCCCTAGACAGAAATAAAAAAAAGAGTGCAGTGCTGGTCCAGGTGTCAGAGATAGCGATCTGAAGTGTAGAAGTCTTGAAGCCAAAATCCAGACTCTTCTCTTGTTAATCCAGAGGACTCGGTTACCTGGAAAAAAAAAAAAAAGGACTTTTAATGACCATTCTAGAAATTTCAGGTGTTTATTTACTTTCTGTACCATATTCATTGAAGCTTCATTCAAGCTTTATCAGCCTTCTTCAAACTCTTAACATATAGGCTACATGTTCTTCAAAACTGCAGTTTGTGCCCAGAACTGACCTAAAGTCTAATAGCAACCTGCTGGTTACACTTAAAACACTTAACCTCTGTGTCTACAGTAAGGGATTGCTAAAGCATGAGGGACAGTGCTTGTTATAGACTTTCATCACATCCCATGGCTAAAATCCCTGAATGAAAGGAGTTCAGTGAGCTGTGAGTTCCCGGTGTACTTGACAGTGACAAAGGCCTCGACAATAGCCGCTGACATTAGTCCCCCTCATATCACGCTGCACTTTCCTCCCATTGTTCGCCCTGCACTTCTCACATGTATTGTCTTACGTGATATCCTTAGAACCTGATAAGATGCCGGCTGAAGGTTTTTGTAGCTGAGGACACAGGCCTGGGAGTGTCTCAGGGTTACAGCTGCTTATTATTCTCTCATAGAGGAGACTGGGAGACTGGAGGGTCTGGGGAACGCCTTATCGGATCCCCTTTACACCCTGACTAACCTGGGTTACCTGCACCTCCAGCACTTCCTCCATTACTACTGCCATACCTGACACTCCCTTCCTCCTGAAAGACATTATGGTATTATATTTCCTTGAAACTATAGTGCCTGCTGACAAGCATGGGAGGTATTCATGGGCCCGATATGAATGTATAGCTTGTACAAAACAGCTGGGGTCATTTTGAAACAGAAGAGTGCCAAACTCGTTGAGTTAAATCCTCAATCTAAAGTGTGATTGTCTGCATCAATGAAAGCAGAGAAACATGTCAATTTAGGATCCCATGACTAGAGAAGTTCCTTAATCACCTTTACCTGACTAAGATATTTATCTGATAAGAGGGATATTCCTAGATGGCTGATTTATCAATTTAATGCCATTTTCAATTCAAATTGGTCAAGTCAAATTGGTTTGCAGAGTGTAGCTAACATTTGGAGCTTTAGCACCACCAGTCTTCACTTTTCCTTGCAGGCTAACATCCATGTCTGTGCTGGTTAATAACATAGACTGAAGAAAATATTGGACAAAGCCACAGTGACATCAGCTGTCTGGTTACTGAAGAGGGCGTTTAAATGTACTTATTTTGACAAAAGTAAAGCTACTTAGAAAAAAAAAAGAAAACCACACAGAGCATCTGTAGCAGCAGGAAACAGGAAGTGATGCCATACACGCCCTGTGTCAGTGCCACCCAGGCCTCAGTGTTGACTGGCTGGTAGTTGTTGCTTCAAGCCAGTGAGATAGTATTGTGGGCGGGACATTAGGTCAGTTTGTAGAGAGTGAAAACAAAGCCAGAGGGGAACATGTACCTTGGAGTGCAGAAGCACACCTTTTAATTAATTAATTTGATCAATTATCTATAAAATAATCTGCTAAATGCCAAGTATGGGAATCAATAATCGGCCAGGCCAATAATCAGTCTACCCCTGTAAGAAACGCTACCTCAAACTAGCTTTGAGTCAACCTAGAAACAAAGAAGTAGCGCTGAGGCTGGTCCTGTACCTCCTAACAAACAGCTACAACCTGCTGACTTATAGTCACATCAGCCATGTTGCTAATTTTGCATAACTGTATCCTTATCAAACCAAAACAGATGAGTTAATGAGAAAAAAATCCATCCTCTGTACTGTGTTTGCCCCCAAAGAGATCATTTATTCAATCTAATAACTTTATGAACAAGGCTGTAAAAATGTTAGGCTAATTCTTGCTGTAAAAATCAGCATTTTAACGCTGGGTATGTATGTGGCTTCCGGACACTCAGGGAAATGCAGTGTAGCATTTCCACATTTGCTCTATTTTTCAACCCAGGAGTTGCTGCTTGGTTGTACATAGGGGTGGGTGATATAGAAAAAAAATACACATAGACTTCATATAGATCTGTCACTGCATCACTCTCCTATGATGACTGTAGTGTGTCACATCTACTCGCTGTTTCACTCCCAGCGGACCTTTAGGGATGCAGTCTCTTAAGATCGTCAAAAAAATTTGCTAACTTTGTGAAGATCGTCGACATAAATATTTTTTTGGCACCCTGTCAGATAAGAAACCATGTAGCAGTTCCATATAGAGCAGTTGAAGCTATTTTAAGGCTATGTTTAATGACTAAATGTTAAGTGAGGAGCGCGGGGCTGCAAAGGTAGAACATGATTTCTGTGCTTTGGCAGATGGTTGACACATTCTATTTCTTCACGTTCTAAGATCATCCTATCCCAGTGTATCCACAAAGTGGTTACATGCCACTTTGACCAGACACAGCCTACATCTTTATCTCAACTTTTGGAGCAAAATACTGCCACACAGCTCCATGCATGAGATATCAAAATGACGATCATTTTTGTTGGATCAACAGTGAAATTGTGATTATTAATCATGATTCATTTCTGATTCAAGGGACTTTTTCCATTGCTTATTTTTCATTTTTAAAAAAGTATATCCTTCCACTAACTTAAAGCCAAATTCTTCTACAACATTTTGCCCACACTGGCCCCCAACAATTGGTCAGACATGGCACAGTGGTGGCCGCTTAATACACCCCCAATTCTGATGTTTGGCTACACACTGTATATACTCAGAGGTAGCCTAAGTAAAAAGGGACAACTACATAGCATTTTCTGTGGACAGAGCACATATTTTAACACCAGCAGTTGTGTTTCTTTGAAGGTAAAAAATCATAAACACTATTAAAATTTTCTCTGTTAGAGCATTTTAAGCATGACAGTTGCCACTAACTAAAACTACAGCCTGCTAGTGGGCTTCTGTATTGGAGCTTGGTCACAATATTTGACTGGCATTTTGCACTTTAATTCATGATGATATTGATACATTTTTATCGACTTGTAATTCTGGCGCCAACTAGCAATGATGACGATGTTACACTGATCGGTCCACTTATTTCTAACTGATACAGAGCATCACTGCACTACCTTTATGAGACTTAAAAGACCTGGCCTTTTACTTTGTGGCCTTTATGGAAGTCTGCTAAACATTTTGCGTTTCCAGGCTATGAGTGAATGAAAGAGAACTAAAATCCAAACTAAGAAAAATAAAGAAATTGAAAATCTAGAATTAGATAGAACTACAAAAACTTTTTTGTTTGTTTTTGAAGCTGTTTTTACTAGTATCTTTTCAGGAGTGCTGACATCGTCGTTGTTTGCAGAGATGAGAATATTGAGGGATCAGCTCTTCTTTTCTACCTTTAAAGTGTAGTTACCAGTGGAAGCTGTACTTCTATGATGGTGATAGTGCTTTACTGGTGTAGTCTTTTAGAGTGGTAAAGAAGACATCAATTCTGAAACGATTTTTAAAGGGGCTTTGTAAGTTGAGGAATTGAATCAGTGGCTGCTCTACTGGCTGATACTGCATTATTATTGGTGGTGTTGGAGGAATTTTCTGGATTGGAGCAGCTCTTCTCCATGACTGTAACAGAGGTGTTTCCTAAGGGGTCACTCTTGTTGCATTTAATGATTTATTCCATCAGACACTTTGAATCTATTGAAAATGGGTACATCCATTGAAAGTTGTTAAAAGTCAGCAAATCTCTGTTTTTTCTGATGAATTCAGAATGTACAAAAGTAGTGTTTTGGCCAGGCTGCCTCCTTCTACAAATTTCTCTGATGTTTGGTTGACAGTACAGAGAGTTCGGGGTTGGCAGGAGGTCCCTGGGCCATCAACAGCCAAACTCTAAAAGATGAAGGGAGGTGGATTCGACAACTCAAGCACAAACCTCTGCCTGCTCACATCACCTCAAGGGCACACATTGAAAAAGCCTGGCCTGCCTGTCTATCTGTGGCAGCTGATCTTAGTCAAAGCTACATGTGCACCTTTCTGCATCCTCCTCATCTTCCCTGCTGACTCTGCAGTTTAATGCTTGGATATAAGGATGACGTCTATAGTGTGTGTGTATGTAGGAGCGCTTTGTGCATTTCTCTCAGTATGTGATTACTTGGTTACATCAAAAATAGAAGTGATAATGTGACGATCAAATCCTGGTATTTAATTAAAATAGTTGCAGTAACTCTTGCTACTAAAGTGTAAAGCATATGAAGAATGTGGCCATTATTGTATCACTAATGACACTGCAGGTGTTTTTCCAAGTAGAATAGGATTGGGCATTAATATTGTATCCCGAGGTATTAAAAAATAGCAACGTTATTGCTTTAATTATAAAGACAGTGCTGCGTAATGAGCACGTTTATAATAAACGCCTTGGGAGAATATGTCCATTCCCACCAGCAGATCCACTGTCTGTTAGTGAAGATGCCTTAAGAATGATAATAGAACTCCTGCTAATGATGTTGGGACAATTTGGCAAACAACAAACACAAACACACCGGTGCATAGAAGCTCCTGTGTCATGGCCTGGCACAGTGCTTGTATAATGTGGATTTTAAACACCTGACTGGTGGTAATACCTTACATCCAGGTTAAAATTTGAGGGTGGATGTAATGGTTTCTAAAAAGGAATACTGCCAATCCTAATGTAGAGAAATAACTTCAATATTAACAAACAGCTCTATTTTGAAAGAAGGTGTGTGACATGACACTTGGAAAATTAACTGTTGGCAACTAAATACTACAGAAATACCAAAGTATTTTAAAAGATAGAGTAGTACTTGCTCCTAACTTAGAACAATTATCTAAGAAAATGATAATTCTTTGATATCTGTCAACAACTTCACAACTGCTTGATATAATGCTTGAAAGTTTCCTGGAAAAGTATTTGACTAAAATATGATATTTAACCGAGTCATACATTCAGTAGTGTAAGGAGGTTTCCCTACTAATGTCCAGCTGTAAAATGAGGATGTTTAGTATGATTTTTAAAAGGATCATCTTTAACAAACTTGAAGCTTTTCATTCTGTTCATCAACTTCAAACCAATTGGCTCGTAGCACAAAGGGAGAGAATGATTCCACATCACATCGAAAAACGCAAAAACTGGAGTATTGACTTCTCAGAGTTAAACATTTCCAAGTTGATTTTGACTCCATTCTGAGTGAAATGATCTTCAGTATTTGAGTTATTTGACAGTGTTGATCCGTGTTAGTTCTGATCTAAGCTAGTGGCCACTACAATTTCAAATCTGGGGGTATGTGTTTGCGGAATTCCCATCATGCCCTTGTGCTGAGTGTTCTAGACATGTTTTAGATGTGTGTAGTTGTGTTTGGATATTGCCTGTTGTACAATGACCCCTGCTGGGGTTCTTTTGCTCATGTTTCTGGTGGATTGTTTTTGTTTTTGTTGTGAGACACATTTGCACCATGTGGGAGGTTACCTACTAAGTTAGCTCCCACCTGTGACTCAGTGCATATTCTTCAAAAACTTGAAATGACTTACTTTAGACTTTTACTTGAGATGATTTATAGACCACTTTTTAACTTTTACCAAAGTAAATATTAACCAGAGTAACTGTACTTTTACTTTAGTACAATAGCCATGTACTTTATCTTCTTCTGGTCAATGGTACATATAAAAGTTTCGATAAGACCTCTGATAAGACTTATAACAAAAGTATGCTCCATTAACAAACAAAAGTATGATCTGTTTTCTATAGTAGTTCCAGTTTAACTTATCTAACTTTATAGGGAGATATGATGCTGGATTTTTGCCTAATACAGTTATCAATACTGAGATATATACATGGTGTCCAGACCTCAAACTTTAGCCCTTAAAACACACTTTTAAAGTATAAACTAATAAACAAACCTCATTCACTAGAATATATTTCGAGGTCCAAGGAATTATGATGAACAAAGAAAAAAACACTGTTCTTGACTTCAGCTGACGTAAGTTTGTTAGTCTCAACTTTAACTCCACAAATAGTATTATTTGTATTTAAAGTGAATATTTACAGCTGATATATTGGTCATAAATATCAGCAGCTGATATCATCAGATTCCAATATCATGCAGATAATATCATGCATCTCTAAACTTTTTTGTATTTTGTTGGTGATTTAAATTAATCGGAACATCAAGTTGTGCATGCCTTTCCTTCCACAACACTATTCTCTAAAGTTATTGTTGTGTTAAGCCCTTGGCTGTTAAAATGGATAGAAGATACAATGTTGTTTTAGCAAAATGAAGCAAAAGCTAAAAAATGAAAGATAAAACAAATTTCTTTAAAAGAGAATGATATACCTCAGTGTTGATTTATTTTTAACATGTCCTCAAACTCATCAAAAGCATCTCTAGAGTTAAAGTGCAATAAAAGGAGTTGTATAATATTATTCTAAATTTGGGTATTCTTTGATGCCAGCAGCTGAGATTTTCCCAGAGCAGATCTGCAACCATGCATCGTCGTCATGCCCTCCATCACAATGCGCATTTATGCAGAAAAATACAAAAATTTGGGGAGTGGGCTCCCCTCATCCACAAAAAAGGATTTCATGTCAAAGTTTCCCTTGGGAAATCTGACAAAGGCAGAAAGTAGAGCCTGGTGTTGCCCCAAGTCTGAAACATGGTGGAGGAGTTGTATGCCTTGCTCTCCTTCTGCTAACTACTCCCAGAAGACTGCAGTCAGATGGCTTCGCTCACCATGAGGAGGCAACTGATGCTGCTGCTGATCTGCAGAGAATAAGACTTGACTGAAGCCTCTCTGAGCTTGAGGAGACTGCTTATACAGGCGTAGTGCAGAAGGAACATTCATATGCATTAATGCATACAGGTACAAACATGTGCTCTCACAATGTGAAAGAATACCTCATTTGCATTCTATAATCGAGGACTGGAGTAGGCTTGGACCAATTCTGCTCTATACACAGATGCCAAAAAACAGACTTGGGGCAAGAAATAGACACGCATGTATGGATACCCTACATGCACAAAAATATGACTGACATACACACAAACACATCTCCCCACCATCCCATCCTCTCCTTTCTCTATCCATCTATGTCCGTGCTTCTGAACCTGAGGGAGACATATTCTTTTTATCTGTCAGTATGGATGGAAACAGACATGTTCAAAACACACAACAATGGCCTCCCCAGCACCAAGGAGGCTCTATGTTTTGTATGCTTGAAGCACTGCATTATCTCCTAAGTGTCTAGCAACCCTGGTATAGTAAATAATGGATGCTCTTCTTCCTTCTGAAAAAAAACCCTTCCTTCACTTCAGGGACCAGTCATGGTTTACCTGTATAAATGCCCTTTCTGTGTCTTTGGAGAAATGGATAGCACTAAAGGATGTGGGTCAGACGATTTCATTAGCACAGCATTTCTCTCTGTGTCTCCTTCAATCAGCCGTTTGACAGAAGCAATGTCACTCAAAATGTCTTACAGACACTTTTACGTGGAATTCTCTGAGAAATAGGATGCACAGACTGCTGATCCATAGCAGGGAATTTGTAAAATATGGCCCATATAACAAGAGGGCAGGACGTTATCTCTGAAAGGAGAGCGTATAATCACCTCTGAGATCAGCTGAATATCCTTCTCATCTTTAGCCTGGAGAGTCCAGTCGTTAGGCCATTTGTTTCTGGGTCATAATCTTCGTTCCCTGTTCACCTAAAAAACAAAGGATGGTCATACAGTTAGGGCTGTAGATGGCATTCACTTTAACAAGCAACAGTAGATACACTTGCATAGAATGCATACAGCTGTGCACATTTGACAGAACATGCATTAAATCAGTTCTCACTGGATAATTTTGACCTACTTGTTTCTCTTTTCTTTGTACAGTTAGAAGGAGTGGACAGAACTATTGTGTGCCACTATGTAACTAAGTCTCTTTGGTCTCTCCCTCCCCCCATCATTCTGAGGGTTACATCGAAAGAGTTTCAGCTATTGTGAATTATTTACTTGATTCACCATTCAGGCCTTTAACCTCTGAGCAAATGCACAGGCAGCTTGGGTTAAAAATACATTCCCACTGGATCTGAGTTGACTCCGTAAATGTGTATTTGTGCACGTGAGTGTTGGCAGGGTTATGGGTTGGAAATTTAAAACAGCATATAACCTGTGACACATAAAGCACCTTACTTTGTGTGTCTCTTTTTTACAGACACACGCTAAGGAGTCATCAGTGCATCATTATGAAGATTCTTTCTGTGTGTGAATCCAGGCTGTCCCAGTTGGGATTATTATAACAGAGCTTGATCTGTGCAAGAGCTATGAGTAAGATGTGGTGAGTCTGTGTGTGAAGGTGTATGTGTGTGCATGCTTGTTAGGGAGTCTTGAGCTGAGCATCATGACCTGGGAGAATGTAAGGGTGCGCCTGCCTTTGACTTAGAAAGTATAAGATGTATAGAACAAGCCAAACCATTAGCTCAAGTTGACTTCTTAACCACTGAAACCAGCTTTATTTTACTAAACAGTAGGCATGTTTGTGTTGCAAACCTAAAATACAGGTGTCCATGAAACAGTCCTGTCTAACTGCAGGCTTTCTGGCTGTGTGAATAGTAATGCCACCATGATATGTGGGCCTAAATAGATCTGCATGCACAAACACACACCAACTCTTCTTGGCCATGTTGCCGCGGTATGGCCCTGGCATGCAGCCGTGTTGTCATGGATACCCCCAGACACATCCGCCATCCCATAAGCGGGGGGATGCTGAGCGCTTCGGAGGGGCTGGCGCCGAACTCTCTCCCCCTCCTCCCTGAAACCCTCAACCCCCTTTCTCTATCCCCTTCCCCCCCAAAAGGCTCTCTGTCCCTTATTCTCACTGAAAAACCCGGCTTCCAAAAGGCTCTCTGCTCTTTCAGGGCAGGCCTGCAAGCACACCGTGGCTTTACTGTCCCAGTGTAGACCTTTTCTGCCAGGGTTGAGCCAAATATTGATATTGCATCATATTGTTGTTCTGACTTATCTACAATTAAAATTGCGGGCTCCCAATATTATTTTAACTTAAAAAAGCAAGACATATCTAATGAATCAGGAGAAGTTGACATGAGGATAGAAGAAGAGATAAGAGAGGATAATGTTGAACAGTCAAGGAAAGAAGAGATGAATGATAAGAAGTAAAACTGACACCAAATGGCAGTGAATAAATAAGTCAATCCTACTACCAATAAGGGACATTTGCATCTTCACCTAAAAGCACTGGATGTGACTGTTGTGCTACTTATGCTAACAGTATGGCACATCTCTGTAATATATGTCAGTACTCAAATGTGCAAAAAATGTTTTTTTTTTCTTTTTTTAGCATTTTTTTAATCAGCTAATTAAGATCATAGCAAATAAAAGATTAATTTGTATTTCAACTGCAAAATATGTTAATAAGAATAAAATGTGTGGGCTTAAGCAGAAACTTTTTCATCAGAAACTTGCTGATAAAGAAAATCATAAATCTGAAGCCTTTAATGTTAATGGTGGTGTAGGAGAACAGGTGTTGTGTTATAAAAATTGACCGTGTTAACTGGAGACTTTTTAGCTTTTCGATGTCTAATATATGCTTAGCAGATATGATATGGACATCGATATCTGTTATTGACCCAGATGCACTCATATAGTCACTGTCCAAATTCACACCACCATGTGAATTCAGGCATATGAACTGTTCCTAAAGCAGGCTACAATACTTTAGATTAGCACAGTAAGCAGATACATCGGGTCAGGCTTCCTCATACTTGGGATTGTAGAATCCACGGTGAGTCAAAACTTTTCTTTTGGGAAGACAGGACGAGCTGAGTAACTCAGGGCTCCACAGACAGCACAAACAGTTAATACGTCAGACACAGCAATGTTAACATTACCAATAGAGCTAGCGCTGCTAATGCTAACAACACATACACCTCCTGCAGCATCAGTGTCGGAGACAGCACACCGAGGAAAATACTTGCAGTGGGTCTGCGGTTGAAATTACACTGAGGATGTAATAAAATATGTTTGAAAATATTAGTTCTTGGAAATTTGGAATCGATTTAGAAACGTAGACAATATTTACAATTCCGACATGAATAATTTTTTTCCTGCACCTCTAAGTTTGAAAGTAACAAGAAAATGTAAAGATGCTAAGAGGTGTGCTTATTTTTCTCCTTTGTCTCTTCTGACATCACTGCTGTATGATGCTGTCACTGTTGTTGTCTAGCCAAACTTGTACTAACTGGACCTTTATATTGCTTACACATGCATACACAGTCACCTCCACTATACTGATAAACAGAGACGCCTGAATAGACTGTGGAGGTCACTGATGCTTCTAACAACACTCCTAGGAGTCTTTGGACAATACCTGGCTCAGGTATATGGGACATCAATACAGAGGAACCACAGGAGAATCTTTGCACATTAAGGTCATCTTTGCTGCCTGTGAGTGAGCTGCTTCGCCCACACAGTGAAGGACAGACTGTTGTTGACATGGCATGCTCTTTACAGCAGTGCGTTTTCATCTGGACAAAGAGGTTTTTTTTATATGTTGTATGTGTGGACGGGATGAAGACAGATAAGGAAAAGCTCTCAAAAGTACACGCCTATGTCACATGTGGACAAGGCAAATAGATGTCTGTTGTGTTACAACGGCTGTATGGCGATGGTACCACATTAAAATAGGGTGTTCAAAAAAAAAAAAAAGAGGAAAGAACATAGCTTTAAATGAAGATATAGTTGCATTAAATCTTCAGACTTTTTTTCAGAAATAGTGACTGAATATTCAAAAACCTTTCCAATACCTTTCTTCTCATTTGGTGAGTATTAGGTTCATGAATTTTAAGGCAGAGGCTTGTTTATAATGGTATCGATGTCTGCAAACATGAGTAAGGAAATAACAGCATATCTGCAAAAATCCAGCATCGTGCGTCCCTATAACCTCACATGCCAGATGGATGTGTTTCACACATCCATCTGGGAAAACTTAAATAGGAAACATTTGAGAAAAGGCAGAGGCTTTGAAAAAAACTCGGAGTCTGATTGGATGAACGTTCTGTCTGTCACATCTCTACGGGCCAATAAGAGCAACGAAACACCTGACGTAGCTGCTATCGAGCTGCGCATGCGGAGCTATTGAGGAATAACATGAAACATAGTGACTATAGACATGTCAGTACTCCACTTTTGTCGTTTTTGAAAAGAAAACAACTCATTGCTGTTCTTTGTTCTTCTTTTAATGAAGAAATGTTGTCAAGTTTTGATAAAACTGGCACTTCAGCAGCATCCACGCTAATCTCTCCCTCCATAACTGCACCAGCTCTTGCTGCTGCTTGTTTACGTCACGACTCTGCTGCGCCTGAAAGTACAACCCCTCGTCGCTGATTGGTCCTGTCACTTTCTAACCGGGCCCAAACGGTTCAGATGGGAGCTTAACAAGATGGATTCGCCAGTGAAAAACAAGGAAACAGGTGTATCCATCTGCTCTGCAAGGTTAGCGTCCCTAATGATTATCACAGAAATACTTTATTAACGTATTGTTGATGGTGGTCATTTCATGATTTAACCCTATGATTCTCAACCCTATTCTGGACCTGAAACTACAATAAACTATTATAAAATTGGAGCACAGATGGTAAAATGAGACATCAGATAGTATTTAATGCCATACCAGCACCAATTTAGATCTAACAGACCTGAAATTGTTCTTAAAAGGGGGGAAACATTCCCCATGTGTGAATGTAAGTGTTTGCCCTAAGGGCTCTGGTTAAGCCTGTAATTTATCCTGAACTGATCCTTTTCATTAGCCATTATCAATAATTCAACATCACACTTGCTTTAATGGTTTAATGTGGGCAAGGCGTCAATACACACACATCTATACTTCATACACACACTCAGCTTAATAGCACTCACTCTCTTGGCCTGCATCCAATGCCACTGAGGTGAGTATAGATGTGTAAACATGCACATAACCCAGTCAGAGCACCTAAGGCTTACAAAGTACAATCGCTATCAAAGTGAAAAAACATTTTTCACCAGGAGGTGACCATAGGATCCCTTGATTTAGAATAGAAATCATTCATAACGCCCCCTGCAAATGTCTGTTTTTACTGTATTTCCAGTTTTACTTCCAATAAAAGGGCACATCAAATTCTCCGCTCTGAGGTAAGGAAATGAAAGGGTTAATCTTTTATGATGTGTCCCCTCCCCATCCGTGCTCTCTTTTGCCCTCCCTTTCATATTCACCAGCATGGCAGTGCTCAGTGGCTGCACATGTGCTGAAAAAAAAAAAAAAAAGGAATCCTCTTTGATTGGAAGACTAATTTGAAGTGTCAATTATTCTTATGCAAATGAAGGTACAGTTTCTCACATCTAAAATGGGTTCAGGGCACAGATGGGTGTGCCTTTGCGTGTGCGTGTGCCTCTACAAATCCAAAAAACATACAGCGCCATCTCTCCAGCCCCCACCCTCCAGCCCTATACCTCTTAGAGAAGAAAGCTGACATACAAAGACAGCCGGCATAATGGGACGAGGATATTTGCATGCACATTGTCCAAGCTGAACGGCAAACAGATCATAAATTGAGAACACAATGCCAAAACAGTAACAAAGGCGCAGAAGTGCAAGTCAGCGCCCAAAATAGTCGACAATACGCCGGCATGGTTCTATGTTGTAATGTAAATAATGAAATGATGTTGGGTAAACAGGAACACAACAAGAGCTTGGATGTATCATGGGGAAGTATTGTGGGCAAACAAAACAATTTACTAAAGGTTGTGTCATTGAAACGCTTTCCAGTAGATTTTTTTTTTTCTGCTTTTGCCATGGCAGAGGTGCAAGTGAGAAATATAATCCCAGAGAAAGAGGTACAAGGAGATCCTGTTTAAAGAAAAAGGGAGAGAGAATAGGGGAGAAATTGAGAGCGACAGAGTGTGCCTAAAAGCATATGTTCATGTCTAAGTACAGTGTGTGAGTAAGTGCACGCTCCTTTTTATGGTAATTAAAGCTCCTGACTCCAACCTGAATCTGGATGAGAGATTTAGCCTGACAAAGAGAGACAAAGTACGGATGAAAAAGAAGAAAGAAGCAGACAGACAGAGGACTCTACATATAGACTCTGTTGTCTGACCCTCTCAGCTGATGTGGTGGTTTGAGTTTAAAAAAAAAAAAAAGGCTTTTCAGGCCCAAAACAGGATCAAACAACCTGCTGTGGAGTCTGGTTACACCATAACAATGGCTTACATTCACTCTCAGCTTTAGCACACAAGCTTTTCCCCCCTCAAAGGGTGCAGAGTAGAAGGAGAGAGGAGTAAGTCTGGTTTTGGAGGGTGGGTGAGTAGGGGTAAGGAGGGGAGTATAGCGATATTTTAGACGATAATGGTGTTGAACAGATAAGATGGTATCAGCCAACCATGTTTGTTTTCAGCTGTCAGCTTAGGGAGCTCTACTGAGATCCATGGCCAATGCCGCAGGCACTCTCAATCTCAAGGAAACTTTTAGATATTGTCGCAAAGAGAGAAGTACTTTGATAGATAGCAGTCAAACATCTGAGAGAGAGAGTAGCCGAGGACAAATCATCGTCTATTAAGTGATCGGCAGAATCCACCAGGATATCTGCTGTTGTCAAAATCAGTTATTGTCCTATGGAGATGTCCCAAGAAAACATTTTTTTAAACTTTATGATATGTGTTTTAAAAAAGACAACCTCAGTTATTTTAATGATTGATGGTATCCAAAGTACTGAAGCTTTTAAAAAAGTCAGATCATCTGTCATATTTTCAACCAAAAGCTGCCACATGCAATTAAAAGAAGACACTATCTAAATTAAATAGATACTGTGCGGGAGTTTACCTGCAATTTTTGGTAAACAAAAACGACAAATCAGCCACCACTGGGTAGCTAGGACTTCTGTTGATATGGCCATATATTGATAGTTTGATGTTTTTGGTAGTATCATATTGTATTTTAAAAATCTGATATCAAAATAGACCTATAACACTGTTTCTTTTCTGACACCTGACTTCTCTTCAGTGTTGAAGCATGCTGAGAACGGGGTTCTGTCTGAGCTGTTGTCCACTATGTGAACAGTGGCATTGGTTATTCCTCCATATGCACTACAACACATCACATGCTTTTAATCCAGTGATGAGGGTGTTGCAAAAATCCATTCAGTGGCAGCAATTTTTCCAGTGACCGTATTGATGCCAGCATTTGGCCCACCTCGGCACCACCCTGCTGTTTTTGTGTCATTGTCTTACAATAGTGGTTGAAACCAGTTGAGTTTGGGCTAGGGTTAAGTTAGATTAAAAGGCAACTCTTGTGCATCTGGTTGCATTGAAAATTTGATGAACTTTTAATTGACTAGTGAATGAATGAGTCGCTCTTTAAACCTCTCTTCCTCATCAGCTAAGGATTTAAAACTTGGAAATACTGACGAATGCCTCAAGATATCTTATAGCTGACTACAACAGCCATCCCATAAGCTCCTCCGTCCACAGCAGACAATCTGATTAATCGCAGACCCACAATAGACAGCTTCTATCTGCTAACCTCCTGCTTCTCAAGCATTGAAAAGCAGCCTGGGCAATTTGTATTTGTTTTGCATTGGTTCAGTAGTTCTGGAGGAAATTAGTATGCAGTCAGGGATGGGAGAGCTTGTCAAGATCAGGGGGGGAATCTCTACCCACCCACCGCGTGGATCTACATTCATGAACAAGGTTGACAAGAAAGCTGACTAGTGTAAAGACAAGGAGCAAATAAAATGGCGGAGAACAGCATGAATATTCTTTTTCATATGAGTGCACCTTCACAGACAGGCCCTCTTCTCTATCTATCTATCTGTCTGTCTTGCATGTCTGCTCATCTGTCAAGACACTCCGTTTCTCTTTTTCTTCCTCACACCCTCCAGCCGTTCGTCTCTTTTCTGAAACCATGTGTCATACGCATCAAAATGCTAAGGCCGGTCCTTTTTGAGGGTGTTCTGCTGGACCATAGAGTGAATAAACATCCATGTCAGGAGAAAGCGATCTGGGGCCCTTCTCGCGCTGAGCCCGAGCTCTCCTGGGAAACACACAGCTCATACAATGGATAGAGGAGGCCTTTTGTTGAGTCTCTGGGAGCTGCGGGGCTAGCTCTGGATCAAACAGGGGTGTGTGTACATTTCTGAATTTTGCGCACACACACACACACACCCATACACGAGCAAACCACACTGACACGCGAGAGTGAACACACATACACACCTTCGCCCACACACACACAGAATCACAGACTTTCCTCGTCTCGGTAAACTCGGTGTGACTAAGTAAACTTCTTCACCCTTTAGCAGTGGTTACTGAGGGCAGGAGGATGAATTTGAAAAAGCCAGCAGGAGAAGAGAGGAGAGACAAAGAGGAGAATGGTGACGTAAATCAGTGTTGGACTGATTTAAACTGGTTTAGTGTCAGTCTAAAGGGGGCTCACTGTTGTACTTTACACAAATCACAGTTCAAAGCCTGTGGCTGGGATTCCTCACGGAGTTCGAGGCAGGGGAGTCCTGTAGGAAAGATGCTTGCGCTTGTGGTCAGCCAATGTGTGTGGCACAGTTCTTTATTGCATAGGCATTATATACTTCAAATTATATGAGCTCATATTAGCATGGGAAAATGGGGGAGGGGCTGTAACACTACATGCTTGCTAACTAAAGCTTGAACGGGAAGTTTTTAGCTGGTTATGAAGGAGCCTAAAATTACTGTTGCCTCAGTATAAACAAAATGTAATGATCAATCAATATATATTAATTGTAGGGTAGACTGATTCTCAGCCTGGCTGATTATCAAGGCCGATATTTGGCATTTTGCTGATTATTGGTATTGGCATTTTATTGTAAAAATAACTGGTAAAATTAATTAATCAGAAAGTGCTCTTCTTGGGCTCGACTGCAAGGTACATCTTGCCCTCTGGCTTTGTTTTCACTCTCCACAGTATCACCAAACGTCCTGTATACAAAACTCATTCTCTCTTTGGCTAGATGCCACATGAGGTACTAGCCTATCAACACTTAAGCCTGGGTGCCACTGACACAGTGAGTGTATGGCATCCCAGTACTGTGCAGTTGTGTGCCTTTTCTTATGCTGATAGAGCTTGGGCTAAGTTGCTTATTTTCCCTTAATTTTTTGATCATACAATTTTAAGTACATTTTATGATATAAAAAGTGCATATCGGTTGAAATTATAAGTTATCAGTCTCATGAACTACTAATAATCGGTATCAATATCTGAAAAACAAATATCAGTCGACCCCTAATCGATCCATTAATTGGTTGATCAGCTATCCAGTCATATCAGTAGAAAGTCATAACATCCATATACACAGTCACCTTTAAGCTATGCTTTTATTTTAAAATTCCTTCTATATGCCTGTTGTCAGCAGTCCGTCGTCCTGAACTTTCAAATGAGCTAGGAGTAATGGCAGTTGCTAACAGCTAGCGGCCAAAACCATGAGGATGAAGGGGCTGTCACTCCTCCCTAAGCAGTGTGAACATTCTTCAGACACAGACAAGGGCTGGCCTCCCAATTTTTTTGTTGACCAGTTTTGCATTTATTATTTTTATTGGTATTTAATTGCAATATGAGATTGGTTAAGGATAGAAACTACTCTCCCCTCTCTAGCTACCCGTGGCTGCAAGTGGTGTCTGTTACAGGCTCTGCAGCTAAACAGAGAGAAAAAAGTCCAGTGTTTCATGCCTTCTTTGATGCAGTGATTGCAGTCTGATGACTCATGTTTCATTTATATTAAAAGTATAAATTGCCTGATCTTGATGAGATCCAAGCAGGACAGCAGTCTCTTTGTCTTTTCTGTATCAAGAATTGATATCATATGATTAAAGAGATGATTAACGTCCCTAATAGAAGTGATATACATTTTTTCAATGTCTGAACCTGCTGCCAGGGGTCAGCCATCAAGATGGCTTTAAACATTACGTTTTTGTTCTCCAGACATTCAAATTGAACAATACATTTGAAAACACTAAGTATGCAGGGCTAAAACAACTAGCATGGCTTTGTCCAGGGGTTGCAATAATTGACACAAACACAGTGTTCCTCACAGGAGCTCTAAGATGTTGTTTTTGTTACTGTTGTCTATGAAATGTAACTCTTACAGTGCTAATTTTGAGCTCAAATGTGCAGACAAACCAGACGGTACAATGCTCATGTTCTGAAGTTTCCTCTCTTCTCCCTGGATGCATTTTAATACATTTTATTCAAGCCACTGCCTTGCTTCTGGCCGTCTGCCCCTTGTGCAGCATCTATGGGAATTCTCCTCACTGAAATGAACTCACACTGTCTGACCCCATTCATCCCCGGGACTGCACTTTCTCTGGGACTCCCCCTTTTCCAGCCCCTGTTTCCCATAGACCCCTGTCTCTCTCTCCCTCTCTTGTGCTCTCTTTCTCTTTGCATCCTCCCCTTCTTTCTCCCTACCTTCCCACTGCCCCCCCTTTCCAAGTCTCTGCCTTGCTTTCAACTCCAATTTTGGGTACAATGAAGTTGTTCTGGCTGACAGTTTGGCCAGTAGAATAAGTGTTGTTTGAGCCTGCTGTGTGGCCCTGTAGTGGGCCCATTCTCCCCCTCGCCAGCTCAGTTACCGAGAGACTTGCTGGTGGGACACGGAAGCTATCCGTCCCCACACTCCCACCCTGGCTCAAACAATTAGCCTCAAAGCGCATTTGGCTCACCTGCGCCATCTTAACATTCTGCTACAAATTTATGGACTGTTGCAACACAAAAAGGGAGATGTTAACGATATAATCCCCAAATCCAAGCAAAAAACAGTACATAGCATGCGATCTGAAAGTGTTTAATCATCTTTCTGTCTTTCAGCTGCCATGTGGTTCTCATCCATATTGCTTCTGTTATGCTGTTGTCACTGCTACACCACAGCCAGGTCAGCCTGATTTACTCGGTTACTCCATGTCTTGTAGGACGTGTCAGAAAGGATTCTGTATTGGGGTCAGCTGGAAAGACAAAGCCTGCAGCCCTCTCTCCTCTGTCACTTTCAGTAAGCATCAACCAGCATCTTTCTCTCTGCGCCCTCTGCAACACCCCTCCCAATCCTTTTTACTCCTTGTATTTCTTCTCCAGTTCTATCTTTCTGAGATACAATCAAACAAATACACAAATAGTCACACAAAAAATACTGCTTCCATGTGTGAATGTATCCTGACATATACACACAAAAGCACACAGGAGCCAGGACATGAGAAAGTGGCTGGGAGAGGCCCTGATGGGGGGGACCATATGTCCAGGCGTTGTATATCAGTGGGCTTGCCCTCAGCACTCTGCTGGACCACCATAACTTAGTTTGTCTTCAGCACAAAGTTTGGTCCAAGCTTGGCTGGGTTCATTAGGAAGCTATTCTCTGCAGCCAATGAAGCTCAACAGACCTCCAACAAAGGAGCTAATCACACCCACTGCTGCTCTCTCTCCCCCTCGTCTCAGCCCCGTCTCAGAGAAAAAGAAACTCTATTTCTAACACCTTTTCTCAATAGAGAGCAAATATAAGAAATCAGTCTACTCAAAACAACTGTTAACCAAAATTGGGACATAAACGAACAATCTGCAGAGTGTAGAGCATGA
This sequence comes from Cheilinus undulatus, assembly GCF_018320785.1. Lineage (NCBI taxonomy): Eukaryota > Metazoa > Chordata > Actinopteri > Labriformes > Labridae > Cheilinus > Cheilinus undulatus. The sequence continues at coordinate 20,028,615 of NC_054869.1, read as the reverse complement.
AATATACACAACCACTGCAGAGATGCGCTTTAGAAAAGCTTAATGTTGACAGAAAACAGAAATGGTCCTGCAGTCATACCTTTCAATCTATTGTGTCTGGACACGCATGCTACCTAAAACAAAAACAGATAATTGTGTCTCCATAGAAGATTCACACCTGCACCTGTTTGTGTATGTGATTTGACCCACAGAGTGTCATGTTCTCACCTGACAGACACTTCCCTGTCTCATGTGTTAGTGAGATGCCGTGTGCAGAGTCTACGCCAACCAGCAATGTGTTTGTGCGTGCAATTTGAGTGCATGTGTGAGCAGAAAGGATGCAGCACACTGACAATGGAGAGCCTCGGGCTGCAGAATACTTGAAATGACCTTGAACCTCAGCGTTCTCCATTCCCATGGCTGCAGGGACGGTGAGCATGTCTGTACTTTTGTGCATGTGTGTGTTTGAGGAGAAGAACAATAAGGCTTTGCACTTTTGTCTGTGCACATAATAGCTCTTCCAAAATTCTGCAGACTAATCGAGATATTTCCAAATAACCTGTACTGCATAACAGAGGTAAGATTATGGCCTTGAAATTTTAAGAAAAATGAGAGTTTCTCTCTTCTGGATCAGAATTTAAAGAGTATTTGTCACATTTTTGTTCAAAACTATCTTGACAAAATCATCCGTTTACTTTCAAATAGGTGTCCTACTACCTCCCAGTGCTTGTACTCGCTCCCCCTGCATCCAGCAGAGAGAGAGAGAGACTCGCTCTATACCATGTCCCCTACTGTGAACACAGGCAAGCACAAACATGGCTGAGCTTGACATGGCTTAAACTCATGGACACTGTACTCAAAGGGTGGTTTAAAACCTCACACATAGACGGATGCGTATAAGTGCACGCCAATGAAGAGGACTTGCTGGGTTAAGAATGGTGGTAGGGGGTAGGGATGGTGATGGGGGGACCCAGCAAGGGGTGGTAAAGGCCATATCACCAGGCCTTTGCTTGGACACAAATGTCAGCAGCATGACTGCCTGTACATAGGCACCCAGTGGTGAGGTGACAGGAGATGATCAAGATAGCCAAAGAGGAACAGACAATACTGCAGATAACAAACAGAGGCACATAAACAACAAAGAAATGCTACACAACAGTGTAAGAAGAATGCTACAGCATTATCAGAAAGAACAGAAGCTGTGGCTTTAGTTGCGTTTTGTTTGGTGGAGTTTCTGAAGAACTCCTGAGGCACAACAAAAGCAGCAACTTTCCATTAAACATCTATGAAGCCATTCTGAACTCCCTGTTTGACTAAAAATAGATCTGACTTTGCTTATTAAACCAAATGTCTTCGCAACATCAACACAAGGAATTTTTCCAAAACCACAACGAGATTTATTACACCAACAAATGCAATCCTCTAAGCACCCCTGCCTCTCATGCCCTGTGTTACCACTCCTGCTCTCCATCCATTAGATGTTGCATATTTCAGCTTTCAAGGTGGAGAGAGAACACAACACTCTCTGTAGCCTAAAAAACACTGAATACATTATAAGCATTTTGCACTTGCACTTCAATATTCCAGTGGATACAAACAAACAAGCATGCATACAGTATATACTGAGATTCTCTGGATTTTTTCTCTCTTTTAAAGGTCAAAACACAACCCTGCACTATTGTGAGGCACTTTGAAAACCAACAAAACACTTCCACACATGCGCTGCGTGTTAAAGGAGATAAAATTCACTTTATAGCTCCTTGGATAACAAGAGAATGTATGTTCATACTAATGCATTTCCATGCATCCATTCAGCATTAGTGAAGAAGCTCTTATAGACTGAGCACGATGACTCAAAAGGCCCTTCATGTTAACTCTAATCCATTCATTTTTTTAATAGGGAAATAAAGGTACAAATGTAGAGGGAATTGACTTTAAAATGAAAATGTAATCATACATGTTTAAACACAAAGAAAGTCATGCATACTCACAAGGTTACAAGTAGCCATATAGAGAGCATGGTAGACTCACAAGCTTAGATCCTTAAAGACTACAAAGAAGCATAATCTCACCTTAAAATTCTCTTTAGTTTTAGCGTTATGTAGTTTTAGATCTTATTTCCTCTATGCAGTAATACTGTTCTTAGTGTCCATACCCGAACATACAGAGGAAGTCCATGAAAACCAGCCCGCTGTTCAAAGTATTTCCTTCACTTTCAAGGTAAACACTGCATTGATCAAACAGACGGTGGCCACATGATGTTAACAGATGAAAAGGAGGCTGCATTGAAAGTGTCGAGCTATGTGTTAAATATGAAGGTCGCAATAGGTGTTTTCTTGCAGCAATGCAAGATAAAGTCATACTGCTATCCTTGTCAGCTACCATACAGTGTTAATTTTGGTGACTAAGGTCCTGTTCAGAACATTCTGCTTTTTTTTCCTATCTTCATTTTCAAATGGTTCCACGTGCAGATGGCAATGATTTGAAAACAATCTCCCTGCTGTAGTTTGCATGCCAGGCCAGTAGTTGGCGGTGTGGTTGTGCAGTGGGATTAAGTGCTAAAACCCTACTTGCACATGGCAATTGCCTGCAACCGTAGTGTGCATGTGCATTTTCATTTTGCCTGTCCACATGGAGATGGAGTTTGGCGTTCTCATGTAGACAGACAGCTAAAAGACAACAAAAGTTTGGGGTTTTCACTAGGGATGGGACCGATCCGATCCAATATCGGTATCGGGTCTGACATGGACGTAATTAATAGATTGGATATTTGACTGACGGAGCCGATCCAAGTGACCAATCCAAATCCATCCTACAGTTTGCTGTAGACCATGACAGACCGCAGTCTAACACAAGACGGTCTGTGTGTAACTGAGCTAGTATTAGTTAGGGATGTTCTTAGTGGTATATTTACCTAGTCGATTAAACGTAAATTTATATTTAGAATAGTCAAAACTAGTCTAAAGATGAGAGAACACAAAGAAGAGATGGTGTGACGTTAGCCTGATAATACATTGTGGCTAGTGCCGCTAGCGCCGTGGTTCGCAGATTAATATCATGCTTTGATATTTGGCCTCTTTTCACTTTGGGTGAGTAGTCATACGTGAGCTTAACCCTTGACAGCCCACATACCACTTAATTTCCGTTTACTACTTTGGAAAACTGTCGTACTATATGCTAACTGGTTAGCCATTAGCTGTTAGCCACCGCCGTCCTTCTCATGTTTATATCTGGTGAAGGGTCAGAGAGGAAGGCTGCGGCCATTAACTGAAGCTACAGCGGTCTCTAGTGGCGGGAGGTCCATTAAAGAGCATTATAGACAGGGATTTATAACTTATACTCAGTTGTTGTTGTTTTTTGGATAAAACTGATATGTATTTTTTAGTAGTAGTTAAAATAAATTTGTTTGGAATACATTTAAATTCAATTCATTTTTGTATTTTTTTTGCTTTTTAATAAGAGGAGCTGGGTGGTTTACTACAGCCTCAGGTAACCTCACACATTATACCAACAACAATAATAATTGTTAAAAAAACATATATATATATTGGAACAGCATCAGTATTAGCACATATTTATTGAAATCGGATCGGAACTGAAAAAAAGTGGATCAGTGCATCTCTAGTTTTCACCTGAAAACTTTGACATGTGAATAGGGCCTTAAACTTTGACTAAAAATTTTAGTCTATTAGACTTTTTTCCTGAGAAGGACTAGACTAAGACAGGCTTAAAATAGATCTCTCATAAAAAAAAAAAAAGAAAAAAAAAAAAAACTCTCAAAAAGTAAGTTCAGTTTTAGTCTAGGAAGCTAAAACGTGACTAAAATGGTGGTGGACTGTTGGACATTCAGAATCCATGATATTTCTCCATTAGCATATAAGGTATGCCAGTCTTTATATCTGTGTTCATTCTAATCAGTTGAAATATTTATAGTGTATTAGTGTGAGTGTTTTACATTCATACTTATTTAACACTTTTGAAAGAGCATAAACTTTGTAGCTAAAAGTAAAAAAAAAAAAACTAGACTACAGTGTTTTTGAGTAGTCATTAAATAAATCTGGACTAAAACTATTAACTTTAAAATGGCTATAATGTGACTTAAACTAAATAAATACATTTTGATCTAAAGACTAAGACTAAACTCAAAATCCCCACTAAAGAATCTGGCTGCAGACCGTTATGGTGGGATGTTTTGGGCTCATCTGTTGCAGACCTCTTCAATGGAATGACCTTGACCATGAGGCAGGAAGTGATACACATTGTCCAAGTTGTAACCAGAACGGCGTTCTGAATGACGTAAATTTTCAGCTTGCTGTCAGAGGTTATGGTAAGTGGCTATTTTTCACAACAGCAGAATTTTATGAATAAAAATTGAAAAATTTACTGAGAGGGTAACTTTAAATTTGACACACCTCAAACTACATAAAACCCTAAGAGGGTTAGGATTAGGCACCTTAACTCTAAAGGTTAGGGGAAGGGGGATAAAATTTTAAAAAAGCACCATAAACCAAAGCAAAACTGAACAAGGGTTAGTATATCATTTCCCGCCCCATGGTCAAGGTCGCCTCGTTGTAGAATTCTGCAACAGTAAACTCAAAATGTCCCACCATAGAGGTCTGCAGTCAGATACCTCAAAAAAATCCCTGCCAGAGTTAATGCCAGGGGTGTAAGTAAAAGTACTTCTCTATAAGTCAAGTAAAAGTAAAACATGTTAGATTTAAAGTTGAAGTACTAAGTAGCTACTGAGGAGTTGTACAGTTAGATATGACCATTCCTTAGTGGCAATTACAACACAAGAATATAGATTCCAGCTATGTTGTTCAGGTAGCCAAACATTTATAATAAAATGAAATACAACAGCTGTTTTGGGATGGGATGCAGAATCATTCTCTTCATATATGCTACTGTGCCGTCAACAGAGGTGGAAAAAGTACAAGAGTATGGTACTCAAGTAAAGTACAGTTACTCTGATTAAAAAGTACTGATTCCAAAATATACTCAAAAAGCACAAGTAAAACTACTCAATTACAGTAACTTGAGTAAATGTAATTAGTTACTTTCCAGCTCTGACTAACACTGATCATTCAGTCATTTGATTATCAGATGAATATAAAATATCAGTTTTTATTGCCAAAGATTTAAAGATTGCAAGCACATTTATGCCTCAGAACTGAATCTGGTTTCTAGTATGGCCAGATTTTACTGCGCTGTTTAATATTTGTACATTTGTTTTAAATTGTTTTATCTTTTGTTTTTATTTTGTCTTACTCCCACCAACTTTAAATATTGCATCAGCTTTTTGATATTTTTGTGTTTTTTACTGTATTGATTTGACTTTATTTCTTTTATTATCATCCTGTTCTTAATTGTTTTATTGCTTTAATTCTATTTTTATTATTTTTTTGCCTTTTTTCTGTTTGCTGTGATTCACTTTGGGCTGCATGTTTTAATGTATGAAAGGTGCTATACAAAAGAAGCTAAGCTGACTTGAGTTTAGGTAGCAACCCAGCTCCCAGGTGAACAAGGAAGAAAATCACAGATTAATTGCGATACAAATTTAGCACTATTTTAAAAAAAAATCTTTCGCCACATGTGCTCTTTGTTTCCTTGCGTAATCCAAAGAAATTCACATTAATGTGTACAAACATGCACAACAATTACATTCAATAGCCATAGATGTAGTGTAACTACTCTAACAGAGTAACAAAAGCTTCCCTGAACCAAACCTGAGCCTATCTTCTTGTCAGAACACCATGTCTTCAGAGAAAAACAAACCCCACATCCATACCCATAATACAATTTTCCTTCCTCTCCTTTCCCTTCATTTCTCTTTTGTTTCCTCCATTTCTACCCTGGGCCTGGAATCAATGCAGAGTTCCTCATTGAAAGCACTGTGTTCTTCTACTCATCACTGACACTTTTATAGAATCCTCGGCCAGACGGTGGTGATTTGTGCCTGTGTTAAAGCGGAACTACTCCTTGCCTCTTTCACAATATAGATTGCTGCCATTATCTGGAGCCATTCCTCTATCTGACACAAAAAAGGGAAAGAAAACATGGGATGGGGATGAAGGAATTTCAGCCAACCGCTGTATGAATTGCTGATGGGACCTGAGTGACAATTTGGAATGCAATTGTCAGTGTCAGTCACAGAGATGTTGTCATGTCTGAGTCCCATCGCGTGGAACCAAGCTTTAGTCGGTACACTTGTAGGTGGACAGCTTCCATTGAGGCTATCCAATTAGAATCATGCTTTTATGGTACAACTGACGTGGGCCAAATAGGGTTTGCTTAATAAAGATATAAATGCCCAAAAGAAGCATTTTCTTTGAGGTAAGACCTTTGATTTTGGCGGAATCTTTCTAATATTTCATCTAATGTGGCCTGAATGTGGCGGAAATGCAAATTCATTGGCGTCCTCTTTCACATTCAAAGCTTTTGTGGCCGCTGGGCATTGAGGGTGGGAAAAACCTTGAGGTGAGAGGGTTCCATAGGCTGCTTGCTTGTTTGGGCTGTGAATGAGCCAGTGCCCAAGCAAGGAAAGATGGTGTGCCAGTGGTGCACTCCCTGCTAATTGATTGCCTCGGCTAACAAGAGCATAATGTATTCTATTGTGATCATCCTTTGCCCACGTTCATTAAGCCAGGAAGCAGCGTGATCTTTCTCTTTTTGTCTTCCTCCTGCCCCTTTCCCTCTCACCCCCTCCTCCTTTCAGTTCTCTTTTTCTTCCTCACTCTTCTTTTTTCACTCCCCTCTCCTCTCTCTTTTCTATGGTGCTGGATGGGAAAGGTGATGCAAAGGTGGTATGACAGGCAAAGCATCCCCCGACCATCCCCGAATGCAAGAAAAACGAAGAGGAACAAAGGACAGATGGAAGGAATGGAGTAGGTGGCTGGAAGGATGCTGCTGGAAGGAAGTGTGGATGAGAGGATGAGGAAAAAGCCAAGGACGAGAAGGTGGTAGAATATGGAGACAAAAGAGAGAAGGGTTGGAAAAGATGACACAATGTATGTGGGGGAAAAAATCAAGTTCAGAGAATCTCCCTCCATCTTCCTTCTCCCCCCCCTGCACTCCATCCTCTGTTCCTGTCAGGTTCCCACTCACTGCTCTCTTCTTCTTTTTACCCCCCTCTTGCCCCCTTTTCACCCACCTCCCTTTTTCCCCGCTTCTGCTCCTCACCCCATCTCTAGATCGCCTCTTAATAAGAGCTGGCGGGACAATAGTACCATTGTTGGCCATGTTTGGGAACCCCGGACTGAAACAATCGCTGTTTACCCAAGCAGTGGCACAGCCCGGACCCTCTCCTTCATTACAGCCAGGCCAAGTCTGATTAAGTCTGTTCCAGCAAGTGCTACAATGAGCCACTGAGTCAGCCGCAAACATTCATCCTCTCTTCTGTCTTTCTGCCCCCCCCCAACACTTCCTCCCCTGTATTTGTTAGAGTCACAACTTTATTTAAATTTTCACACTCTTAATGTGGTTAGTTTGTCTTCCACTGCCCATCTTCCCAGAGACCAACAGATTCATATGCACCATCAGTAAAAGGAGCAGAAATCTACAAATGACAAAGTACTCAAAACCCCTCACTTGAGTTTGATCTATTTCCAAATGACCTTCATAATCTAGGACAAGGCTTATTTCTTTAATAAAAATTCCCAATAGCTTTAAAATGCTGCAGGCTGTGCAAATTTGACTGACTGCAAGAAATAAGAGAAAACTCTCTCTCCATAATAGTTTGAGATCATAAAAACACGCAGCATGGAGGTAGCATTATGAAGCTGGCGCTTGTGGCGGAGACTCACTGAATCAGTGGATTGAAAGCCTTTTCACTCAACCACATCCCTCAGCTCTGTGGCTCGTAACAGAAGCATGCTAGCAGCACTATGCAAAGCAGCATCATGAATATGCGTAATTAGGTGGGACTGGAGTAATTTTTCTGGGTTATGGGATGTGACATTTGTGGAGCGGGAACATACATCAGTGTAAGCACGACTGACAAATGTGTAATCCCTTTCTCTGCAATAAGGCATTTCACACTTGGTAATACAAAATATAGTTTAGCTTCATACGCTTAACAGCCGCATGCAAAAATGCAGAAAATCAGTCAGATAATCATACGCACACGGCCATGCATGCAGAGACATGCTCAGTTGGATATATAAAGACACAGCAGAAAGCACTGTGCATATGGCAGAGGAATAAATCTGTGCATTTGAACACATAAAAACCCCTAGATCACAGCCCAGATTTTTAAAAGCTGTTTACAAGTAGCACAACAACAACACAGAGGCAGATTTGTCACCACAGGATAGGGAGGGAAAAGGTGGTGCTCAAAAGGATATCAGAGGCACAGATTACTCAATGATTTTAGAGGAAACAGTAAATAAAATATGGCACGACAATAGAAAGAAGGACACAGATGGATATTGCTTAGCAACGAGGTAAAAAAGGGACTGTTATGTATAGATATTTAACATTATATGCTGGTAGATATGCTGGCTTTAGTTGTTCCATGCTTCAACATAGAAGTAGAGCACAGCTATTGAGAGCTGAAGAAAATGTCATTCATAATGTTTCTGAGAAATGGGAACAGAAATTTTAAACATAAGGCATGTTTTTTGCTCAATTCAGAAGAACCTTAAGAAAAGCTGAACATGTGAATACACAAATAAGGACGGGGAAATGGGCATAGGTACACTGACAAAAGCATCTAATAATAATTCTTCCACACTAACACTCATATACGTGCACACTCAACACACCTCTCTCGCTCTCTTCAGAGAGAGCCAATTTATAGATACTGTACCGAGCCCCCCGCACCACCTCTCGCCTCTCTCTTTGCCTTGCCATGCCCCTTTCCCTTTCCCCCCATTCACCCACACAGAGACGCGCACGCAGAGAAACACACCGGCACACACACCACCCTGCCACAATCCACCGCCCTGCCACACATACGGAAAGGGGAGGACACATCCCTCATAGCACCCAGGAAATTAACTTGACATTTGATGCAGACAGAAAAAAAATATATTTCAGTGTGGGGTGGGGGGGTGGAAAAAAACAAAGTGTACTAAAGCAGAGATAGCATAAACCCATCCCTTGTTCACCCTTCCCCACCCCACCCCCCCCCTAAGCCCAGGGACGCATTCGAGGGGGATTTCAGCGATCTGCAATGCAGACGCCACTGGGTGCCCGCGGAAAAATGAGCTTCATCTTTTGCCTGTCCTTTTCGGTGTATGCTGTCTGTCCCTCTTTGTTTCCATCTTTTATGATGCTGGCGCTCCATTTTCATATCCTCCCCCCCTCCCCTTCCAGTCTGTCTCTATTTTTTGAGGAAGTTGAAAAAAATGTAAAACAGTATTGGAGGATCTCTTGATGGTGCATGCGCTTGAAATTAAGGCTTCTAGCTCCTCAGTGTGAATGCAGAATAAGAAAAAAGGGATGCTTTGAATCATTGCTGCCATGTCATTTCTTTCAATTTAGCATTCATGTTTGAAATCTTGACCACTAATGCACACTTAAATCCATGTCCCATGTTATTATATTCACACTGCTTTGTAAATCTGGGTTAATCACTCGAAAATGAACAATAAATAGACGTCCATTGGTTGCAATTTAGTACAAAGCAAAATATAAACGTTCTTTCATTTGCTCAGATTACCATGCACCTTCGATTTCATGCGAGCAGTGTAGAAAATAGCGTGCTGCGTGATCTTGCATATGCTTGGTAAGATTAACGATGGCATCAAAGGCCCACGGTAACCTCGGCATGGAGCCCAAACACCACGAGCGAGAGCAGGCCACAATTAATACATCATTATGCGCTGCTACAGTTTATACCCGTGAACACACAACACACAGCAAGACCGCCGACCAGCTAGTGTCTGTCTCAATATCCCTGGTATTAGACATGCAGGAATGTTAACATCATTATGCACAATTGTGAATGTCTGTCTGTGCCGTCCCCCTTTCTTCCCCCCTGCCATATTGTGTGTGTGTGATGTCTGAAAGAGGGCGGCATTATTCAAATATGATCATTTTACATACAAGTTTAAACAAATTGCTCATTGTACATAAGGGAACACTTGAATGTGATGTTGTTAAAACAGGTCTAGCAGTTTTAGAACCGAGTTATGCAGCAGGAATTGATTCATCGAAAAAATATGTACATAGATAATGGCCAGATATATATATATTTTTAAAGGTCATACAAGATAACTGTAGGAAATATTTGCAAATTAGCATCAAATTAGAGTTTTAAATCAACCTTGAATCGAAATCATTTGAAAATTTCCCACCACACACTCTTTTCCAACTCTCTGCAATGCTGTCATGTATGTTAAATCTTAAAATATAAACATTTAGGATGAAGAATGCTGACTTTCAATTTAAAAAGGAGTCTTTTGCATGCGTGCATCTTTGTTACAGCCCCAATGCTTACATCAGCTAGTCCTTTAAATATTAATGGATAAAACCAAATTTAATTTTTAGAAAAAAATGAAGCCACTTTTCTCTTAAGACTTGACATAGTTCACCATTACCTAATCCACACTCTTACTGAGCACGCTCATAAAAATGTCATGTGTTTGATGAAGTTGAATTTGTCTCAGGGAAGGCTACGAGGTGAGCAAGAGGAAAGACTTTCATTAGCCGGTGTGTTGCTAATATCTGCCCTGAATTTCTCTGAAGTGGGGCGGTCAAAATATTGCATCATCCAAACACAAACACGCACTGCAGTGCTGCAGCCAATGAAGCCCATTTGCATTCAGAGCGCTTTGTAACAGCCTCTTGAATTAACAATGCACATGTTCGGTCATACTGAATAAAGAACAGGTCCAGGCAAAAATGAAACAATGCAAAGCTGCGTACTGTTATGGCATTGTGGGTAAACAGATCTATCCTGGATGTATCAGAGCAGTGAAATCTTAAAAATTCCTATCTTTGAAAGCTGTGCAAAAGAGATGCAGAATCAGTTTCAAAACCAATATATTTTTGTGTTATCTGCCACAACTTAAAGGAAGATTGTCCAGCAAGTGTTGTATACAAAGTCTTTGGCATCCCTCTGCTTATACAAACAGCCCTCCTGCCACCTCTCTGTTCCTTGCTGCCAGCGATTTGCATTCATTTGCATGATTTTTACGATGTGCATATCCTTTGTTCTGACTGTATGATGATGCAGAAGAAAGCCTCCCTACACAGCGCTATTACACAGCCTGCTGAAAGCTACTTGGATATTAAATCTAAAAAAACTGTTTAATTATAAATTGATGAGAAAAGATTTCCACAAATACCCAACCGATGCTGCATTACACCGGAGATAATGTAGTGCATCGGAATGAGGGAGGAAAAGATGAATATGTCGAAGATTTGTGGAATTTTTGAGCAACCATGGAAAGGACATATTGTGCTATCGCTAAGAGGCATGAGCATCTGCAATATATAGCACGGGCGAAGGATGGCATCCAAGCATGAAATATGGAATTACATGACAAATAGGAAATAGGAAAATTATAGATGGAAACTAAATCATTGTAAAGGAAAAAAAGAGCTCCACATATTTTACAATATTTTCATAAATAATGTACTTTTTTCTGCCTCTGCTTTCTCCATGGTCTGAGACATCATTAAGATCTGTTCTTATTTTTTATCACAATGAATTAAACCTTTGCATTACCTGTGCTATCTCTGCTGTGTGCACAAATGTTTTGAATAAACCTACTGTAAGGTCTTCTTGTAGGCTGGCGTCTTTTATCTGTTGTTGTATTATCTGCACACACACAATGCTGACAGTTAGCACTCCTTAATCATGCAGGCTCATGCAGACGACTTCATTAATTGCTGTGAGCTAGCACTGATGCCACAGACGCCAGCCTACACTTGAGGGTTTATACTCACATATGCGGGCGCTGCATTATAAATTTTCACCCCCGCTGGCACACTAATAGTAAGCAGCTGTACTCCAAATATGCAAGTGTGATAGATTTTTATGAGTGTAGCACAGGAAATGAAGCATTGCCATGTAAACAAGCTGCACTGTGTCAGAAAGATTCAGGTGCGTTTTTTAATATTTAGCAAAGACAACTCAGGTGAAATTTAGAGTGTTAATGTTCTTGTCTGGTGTAAGCTTTGACAAGTATCAATCATGATCAGAGATTTTTTTTTTTTAAAGAAAAAATGAGGTAAGGGAGACGGAGAGGTAAAAAGGGAATACAGTCGTCCTCATTTCATGTGGGAACATTTCCTGATATTGTCAAAGTACGTCTGTATCTGCAAAGATGAAAAGCTGTCCTGCTTTTCGCTTTCAACTTCAAGACCCACGACCCTGACATATTCCACACACATGCATAGACTGATGGGGGATGAGATGATGCTTATGAAGAAAAAGCCTATACCTTCCTAACTGAATAATGCAAAGTCACATATAGGGGTCTTCTGACCCGACTGCACTTTATGGGCTGGGCTTTTAGCAGAGAGAGTGAGGTCTGTCTGAGGTGAAGGTTCAGGACGTGTAGAAAAAAGCTCACAAAGATGCCTCACAGATGTTGCATTTACTAAATCTTGTCACATTTTCGGGTGATATCTTTCTTAACTCGGAAGTCAGCTTTCTAAAACTGTTCAGTAAAGTGGTCGATGTTTGAAGCTATTGACCCACCTCTACAACTTCCTCTTTAACAACATCATTTAACCCTTTAATATCTTTGGCCTGGTTAAAACAGTGATCCTTACTAATCAAAGCACCGGCTGCCTGAATACTAAGTTGAGATTTTCTTTGAATATACATAAAGACTGAACGCCATGGTTCAAGTGGTGAGATTGTAGCAGTGCTATGGTCGCAAAAGCTTTAATACACAAAATTGTAATTTGTGGAAATGAAAAGCAGAGTTTGCTATCAGATGTAATCTCTCTGTGGTAAAGTCTACATAGATACAGACTTGAGCGCTGACTTTCCTATCCAGCGGCTCGCCCTGCCCTTCTAATTGGCCCTTCTGAGCAGCACACCACATGTGTGGGTATTGGGAGTAATTAGGACGAGTAACACCACCGCACACTGAGGCCCATGGGCGCTGACATACCACCTCTTCTCTTCAGCCACTTATTTTTTCTGTCTTAGCGTCTCCAAGAAATAAACTTTTGACTTGGAGAACTCTCGACACAGGAAGTTTAGAGAAACTGATGTTTTCACATTTGGATTTAAACTTTTGTATCACAGTGTCCATACCCATGAATGGGACAGAGTATTGATACAGAAATATATCATTGTTCTGGTACAATCATTGAACTCCTGTTGTTAATCTTTTTTTTTTTTTTTTTTTTAAAGGGCACTCAGATTTTTCTTACAATTTGACTCTATATCACAAATTCACAGCACTCATAATTAGGGCTGGACTATTATACCAAAAATCAAAATCACGAATAACTGAACTTTTTACCTTATATAATTAATGAACGATTATCCCACCCCCGACCCTGACTCTGTTTGTGCTGTTTATATTATCTAATTTTAAAAAATGCTGAAAGGAACACTCACACATTAAAAATAATGATTATTTACCAAAACAATTGTAATCAAAACATGTCAGCTGAAATAAAAATGTATTGTGAAATTTTTTTCTAGAATAAACAACTTTCATTTCTTGCTAACAATGTTTTTAAATTTATTCTGCTATATAACAAATAGACAATAACCTTGCTGCTTGCGTTGCACAGTCAGCTCCCTGTTTGAGTTTAAGCAGACTAGATGGAACGATGTCACATGACTACTTCTTCTTCTTCTTTTGGATTTCTGGCAGGCTGCATGCCTTACGACACCTGGCTGCCAATCACATGACTGCACAACTAGTAGTGTGTTGTTAATGGGATGATGCATTAGTAGAGAGAGAATTACAAGGGGAAAAAACCCATAATAATGGACACGGCTGATTCATGTCAGAGTCTCTAAATGTTAGTTTTAATAATTTTTCAGTTCATTTCCCAGCATTGCTCATGATAGTGCTTTTGAGATGAATGAAGATATTGTGGACAGAAGTTAGCCAAAGAAACACTTAACAACAATATTGAGAAGACAGCAGGATTCTGTCACACAATGTGATCTATTGTTATATGATTGTATAGCAATTAAGGCTGTCAAAAGGATAAACATTTTTATTTGCAATTAATCTCAGAATGTCTGTAGTTAATCACAATTAATCACATCCACTTTATTGCATCCAAAACTTGGATTTTTTTCTACTATCTTAAACTAAGGGTAACTGACTTCCTTATTGGACACTGAACTGCTTCTATAGGTAGATTGAAGAGTATAACATGAGTTTAACCACAGAAAAAAGAACTTGTTATGGATCTGAAAGGAAAAACGGAAACAGTAAAAATATCTTTGATAACACTGAACTGTCTAGTGAAATGAGAAATTGAGAAGCAGTAGGGACATTTTTTACATCGCTGTGGCTGCAGGGAGACGCTGGCATGGCTTAATCAAAGTGTGCTGAAAGGCCCAAAAAAACATGAGATTAATTTTGATTTTAAAAATTAGCGCACTAAGTGTGGATCTTGATTAATTGTGATTAACTTGAGTGATCTTGACAGCCCTAATTGCAATTGATCGATCACTACGGAATCCCTGAATCATGATATGTTATCATCATGGACCCAAAACAAGTACTTTATTGTACCTTGTTGTATTGCATCATGTCTTACTGTATCGTATCGTGTTGTAGCTTAGTGTAGCATGTTATGTAGTATGTAATGGTATGGTATTGCATTGTGTTTGTTATCATATCGTATCTTACTGTATTGTGTCATACCATATTGTATAGTATTGTATCAAATGGTATGGTTTCACTTTGTATTCTATTGCACTATACAGATGGCAACAAAGGAGCACACTCGAATAACTCAACTTCCTGTGGTGCACAACCAAGAAAGACTTACAAAAACTGCAAGTCAGAACTCAGATATGTCCTCTTAGGTTGTTTTATTTTTGGGTGAGGCAGTGTAAAAACCACAATACACACATTTTGATTTGGTCTTCTTACATGAGTTGAATAAGAAGAAGATGAGTTAAAACGCATTCATTGTGGCTTGAACACTGCCTCACCCAGAAATAAAATAATCCAAATGACAAATCTGAGTGCTGACTCTTCAGTTTTTATTGCAATAACGTAACGTATTGTACTGCATTGCATTGTACTGCATCACCTTATTGTGTTGCATTGTGTTGTATCATATATCGTAAGATATGGTATGGTAATGTAGCAAAGTGTATTGTAGCGTATTGTTGCATATTGTACCGTACTATGTCATGCCATGAGTTACCCTACAATCCCACCCTAGCTGTATTAATTTATACTGTCAAAAGCAGTAGCTTCGCATATCAAGTGCTGCTGCAAATATTTTACTTAGCGTAGGAGATGTCACTAATTTTAGCTAGCTAATTTGACACCTAATATTCCAAATCTTTACTCTACTTCAGCCCTCTCACTTGTTATCTCCTTGTAGGAAAATGGGGTCAAAGATGAAATACAGGAAGCACAGATCGTGATCAGTGGCTGCACCAGCTGATATAATAAATATTTCTTTGTCATGAGAGCAGGCTCGGCTCATTAAAATGTTAGTCCATCTTCAATAACAACAAATGTCACATTTAATAATGGCTGAAGGCCTAATTGATAGAGCAAGATGTTCTGCACGCAATGCAAACAAAGCAAGAGCGAGGCCAATTAGTGTTACTGTGTGGGTTTCAATGGCTAGTGGAAATTTTTGAAATCACTTCCCTGTTGTAGCTACTGTAGTTGTGTATTTTGTGTTGTTGTGATGATGAACAGTGAACAGTAACCTCTGTTTCCCCTGTGCTTCTTGTCTTTGGTTTGGACCACAGGGCAAAGGATGGGTCATGGGATTTGATATTGCCCACGATCACATCGCCTGAGCTGCCTTCAAACCGCTGTTATTCTGTTTACTGTGTCCTCTGGACCACTACTAACATCTATGCCTTCATCCAACACACACACACAAGGGCTAACTTTGCTGCAGGCAATCAGACACACACTCACAGAAATGGACACAGAGTTGAAAAACCTTTGCTCAAAACCCTTGCCAACAAAGAAATTTGGCCAAATTTTACCAAATTATTTGCACTTTGTGTGTATTTATTATTAATATAATTTATATGAATATCAAAAACATGTTATTAGCAGCCAAATCAGAGCAGAAATGTTAAAAAAAAACACCTTAAACTAGAATACTAGAATGATGTATTGTTACAAAAGTGCAGCAGGGAAATAGGAAAATATGAATATTAGCATGGTGTTGCACATGCCTTTACATATAGACTATAACTTTATACACATGTAAACGCAACATATTTTATTTCTCAGCCCAGACTTACCTCATGTGGGTCCATCGGAGAGCAAAATCCCAGAGATCTGGTGTTGACCTCTGCTTCTTTCTGCCTGCAGTTCTTCACACTTGCTCTTCTCCATCAGTGCTGCAAAGAAACACACATACACACACATTAGTTTGCCAAGAGGTAACCTTTACATGCCGTGAAAGTTGTCTTGAGAAAATCACATTTTTTTAATTCTCCACTAAAAGAATGGAGTAGAGAGCAAACTAAGTAAGAAGAAGGAAACAGATAGTGTTTTCCAAAGCCAAGTTTGCTTGCAGAGATTTCAAATGGCAATAACTTTGTGCAAATGTTGCCTCAACCTTTACAATTTGTCACAAATACAAAAGTCAAAACTTTGGACCTTTACTGCACACAGGGAGCTGATTTTGAAGGTCACAACAGTTATGTTGTTTCATTATATAAATTCTATATAAAACCTTATTTTAATGCAGACTCACAAGTCTATAGTTGTCATATTGATTTCTAAATACACCTTTTTTCAACTGTTAACTCTAGTTTAAGCTGACATCAAGGCTAATTCTGGTGTGAGCCAACACTGTGTTAACAGCCATGTTTTTGACCCCAACCACCTCTGACCTGAGCCTCCTCTCACTGGAGTGAGGAGGTGAAATGTC
Source organism: Cheilinus undulatus (assembly GCF_018320785.1). Taxonomy (NCBI): domain Eukaryota; kingdom Metazoa; phylum Chordata; class Actinopteri; order Labriformes; family Labridae; genus Cheilinus; species Cheilinus undulatus. The sequence continues at coordinate 20,011,617 of NC_054869.1, read as the reverse complement.
AAATGTCAAGGCTAAAGGACAAGTCCATTAAAGGGCAAAGGAAACCATGATAATTGAAAGCAGTCTATGACTAGCTTGACACATAAATGTTGACCATGTTCAGAAACATGCCGATGAAATAAGGTTGTCAAAAAATGTAATACTTCAGTACTTGTTAATTATTTTGTAAATATTTACTATTTTGTTTACTTTTGCTCTGCAACAACAGTTGTTACAATTCATGCCTATAAAGCACCTTGAACATGAACATATTTATGATCAATAACAGGGCTGTCGAAAGATGACAATTGTTAAGCATGATTAACCCCAGACATTCTGTAGTTAATCGCAATTAATCACAACCTCTTTGTTACATTTTTAAATTCCAATATTTTGCATTCAGGAATGTTTTTATGTCGCTTTAGATGTTCTTTCGACAGCCTCAGACTAAGGGTTAATTGACTTCCTGTTTGGACACAGATCTGCTTTCATAGGTAGATCAAAGATTGTAACATGAACTTTACCTCAGAAAAAGGAGCTTTTTATGGCTCTTACAGGAAAGAAAGGAACAGTAAAAAGGCAAATGTTTGTTAGCATAAGGTTCAAATAACAGCGCTGAGCTGTCTGAGAGTTTTTTAAAAGGAGCAGTGGTGGACTTATTGTACATCACTGTGGATGCAGAGAGATGTTTACACCAAAGTGTGTTGAAAGACACAATAAAGCATGAGATTAATCACTATTTAAAAAAACATTGGTGTGCTAATTATGCCCCTTGATTAATTGTGATTAACTTGATTAATCTTGACAGCCCTTATAAATTACTAAAGCTTTTCAAAACTTTGGATCTTCAGTCATATTTTTAATCAAAAAGTAATGTGAGTGGAAGAGAGGCTTGCCTAGACTTTGCAAATATATTGGCAGCATTTCAGATATTTTCGCAATTTAGTAACCATTACAACATTTTTGGCCATTTTGTGGTAATTGAAAACAATAAATGTGTGCTCAGGACTATTGTTTTAATAAATGGTATCAAAACTGGTATCTGTATCATTTATTTTTACTAGTATCATACTGATGTTTAAAATCTGATATTGTACAACTCTATCATGAACTTCAATGACTCTGTCAATGTTATTATTTTCCTTTTTATTCTATAGCCTAAACTATGAACAGATACATGGCTGCCACTGAAGATCCATTCCTAGTCAAATACAGGTTATATCTGAAATATACTTAAAGAATAAAGCACTTTTTAGTAATTTAACTAATTTCTGTGGTATTAGGGAGTTTCTTTTTTATCAAAGTCTGAAAGGGTTAATTTTCAGCATGTAAAAATCTACCATTCAAAGGAGTGTTTACTGTACACTTTCTTTCTTCTGGATCTCTTTCCTGCTGCGTTCCCAAATGATCGTGAGCCTCTTCTGGCATGTCAATATCAAACTGACAGATGCCACATTTTATTACAGCTGCATGTCAAAGCTTACACACTCTCTCTCACACAACCCCCACACACACGTGCATAACCACTAGCTTGCACTGAAATACAAAGTGTAAGATTGCTGCAAAGAGACACAATAACACAAAGCACTCAAGGTTCTTATTATTGAGAAATCAATTTTATTTTTAAATAATCAAATACAAACTATAAAATACATTAAAATGAAAGATCCTGAAAAGAACACCAGTGTGAGACTTACCTTTAAATAAATAAGCTCTATGAGTATTAAAAGCAGTGCTAAAAACCATGAGGATATATCAACACTGGGCATATTCTCTTACTCCCACATGCAGTGTTTTACACTGATCTGCGGTTGTGTGGCAAACCAGTGTGCATGTGTTTGCATGTATATATGCATGTGTGTGTTTCTAGCCCTACGGCAGGGTTTAGGGTAACTATACAGCCCCCTCCCCTCCACCTTCAGCCCTGTTCCCTTTGCGGCTTGTGTGGCTTGTCTCATCCCATCTCCCTCCTGTTCCTCTATCTCCCTCCACCCGCCTCTCCTCCCACTATTCTGCTCCTAGCCTACATGTGTGTAGGGTGGGTGGGGGGTAGGGGTTGGCAACGGCAGTGCCAAGAAACAGCCCCTGTGTTGGAGCAGGTAATCATAAATATAATGCAAATTGCACATGCATGCATATCACACATGCACACAGAAGGGATGTGAGACTAATAGAAGAAAAATGATGTTTTTAAATCATGCACTGATTTAAAAAAAAATATCAGGAATGTAGAACTGTAAAAGCTACAGCTATCTTTTATTGAAGCAGAGCTGTTATGTGACTCCTCGACAATTGCACCTCCTCATGTGACAAAAAGAAGAAGTCATAGAACAAAAGCATTTCCTACACCAGAGGTGTGTCTACTCTACACTCCGGTGGCTTCCAGTGTTTCATTATCTGAAGTCGAGGTCTGCTTTGCCACCTAGCCTCCCCCATGCTGCCTGTCTCATTTCCTCCCGGTAACAATCCATTAGCCAACGCTGGGTTCAAACATGCACACGCTTAATTATTCGCACTTCTTTGGCAGCACGCCGGGCTGTACCAATCATCAGAGGAAACAGGTATAATGGAGGAGAAACAGCTGATTTATGCTTATGGATAAAAAAATGCATTTACAGTGTAAGAACATACAGCTCATATGGGCATAATATAAACACACTTGTATATGTTGACGCACAGATTCTACATTAACAAATATACACATCAACAAGTAGCTGAAACCAAAACTTTAATTGCAACACGGCCGATTATATATCTCCCTAACTGAGCCGCAGATATTTGTGTCTATGTGTGTGCGCCGCTCCAAAAAATGGGGATGATGTGTGTTATAATTCATCTTGAATAATTTCCTGCACATTCTTCTTCATGCTCTGCCTCAGGAGCACTTCAGGATGAAAGGAATGCTAATGCTGTGTCTGTATCTCCCTGAACAATGTGTGTTTGTGTGCTGTACTTCTGAGTGTGTGTGCCGCCTCACTAAGCACATTTATGATAATTAACAGATAGGGGAGGTCAGCTATGGTGTATGCGTGTGACAGTGAGAGCGAGTCAGAGAAGAGATGGAAAATGAGGGGGAAACAGTAAGGCGCTGATTTACATAAATTGGAAATATTGTTGCCGACTTCCCTCTTCTGCTCTGTAGCATTGGTGTTGTCATTTTTGCTGTAAGAGTATTAGGAAAGGTATCAACTTAAAAAAAGGAAAGTTTTAGAAATAAAAAGGCTAAAATGCTGCATGTTGTACTTTAAGGGTCAGCCTGCAGAATATACTGTATTTCTCTTGATGTGTACAAGTTTTGAATCTTGAGTGCTGGTTGAAAAAACATCAAGAAAACAATTCACCCAACCCTTAAACACTATAAATAAAAACATAAATATATGGAACTCCAGCTATTTCCAGATGGAGACTCCTTTTCTCCCATGACAGTTTGTGGCACATTGAGTTCAATGAAATTTGAGCTGGAGCTAATCAGATAATTGGGATACTTCCACTTTTAGTACAACCCTGTTTTGTTCTATTGACTGATACAACTTGAAGCACTCGTACCTCATAAACGCTAAGGCCAAACACAGGCCGATCAGACAGTAATCGAGGGAATTAATACATGGAAATGAAATGCTCAGCATGCAGAGCAGCTGACGACAGTAATTGAATGCTTGACTTTTCCGAGCTCTGCGTTCCTGTCCACACACCGCGCGCAAATTTTGTAGGCGTTACTGTGTATGCGTGCGCGTGTCTATGCCAGCGGACATTTTAGGTCTACCCTCCTCACACTCTCACTACTGCCAAACGCCTTAAGATGGTGGCACCTTGAGGCAGAGAGACACGCTCGTAGAGAACCTCCTCCTCCCTTTCCCCCCTTCCTCTTCCACCTCGGGTCCTCACGACAACACAGGACAGGCCCCCCTTCCTAACCCTTAGCCCCCCTAATAAATATTTAATTCACCCCTCTCTAATAAGGATATTAGGCGAGTACACCCCAGCCCTGGCGTATATGCATGAGTCCTTTCTCATCAAATTTACATAAAAGGGCCAGATGCTAATGCGAGCGTAGCAACTACTGCTCACTATTCTATATGCGCTGGTACTGGCTCTTCAGTCTGAGAGCCCATATAATTTAATTGCCGACCAGCATATATTTTTCAAATGGTTCCCCGTATTCAAATTGCATGGAGGCCTCAGTACCATATGCTTTACAAAGCGCGCAAAGACGGGCATATTTTAATTATAGTGGCCTCGCGACTACAGTATTTATGCTCACTTAATGCAGTCAGAAGCCCCTCCTCTTTTTATGCAATGCCACATTATACAGGCGTGCTTATGCATAATATAAAAGGAGGAGAATCAAGATGCACAGACAATGAATACGGTACTTTCTTTTTTACCTATATCTAAGCTTTTTAAAATGATCATTCAGCAACAAAGTCAGTGCCATTTAAGGTGTGGAAAACTGCACTGTGGGATGTTTTTTAGAAATACACTCATGGAGAATTGGAAGTAAAATAGACGAGGCATTACAGTGCAGAAAAGGGTGCTAAATCATAGATATATGTACAGAAAAATGCATGTTACAGAAACAAAACCATGCAGACATGTAGAGTAAAGCATATGGCACAAGCAGCCCGATTTTTGTAATTAATAGAGGATGAATAATGCAATGACACCAGATATATTATTTACACCCTTTCATCTTCAAGGGAGATCCACAGCATATTTCAGATGCAATTATACTAATTTATTTATAGTGCATAGTATTTGCATAATCTAAAGCCAGTGGAGCACAGATATCCTGCAGGACAGGCTGCAGCCAGGTTTAGACATGTAGCATTTATGCACACTGCCATTGTGCACTGATCCTGATAGTGTATCATGCCTCACAGCTCTACGTGTATTCTAGTGGAGGTAAACGTAATTATGAATGGCATTAGAGGAACAAAGTATGTTAAAAATAAATATGGCAATTATTCTGGATTCAGTGAGATTGATATGAAAAATAATTTTTAAAAAAACTGTCTCATGACATGACATGACTCTATGATCTAAAAATAAATGCTCAAAAAAAGAGCTCAATCAGCTCACACAAATGTATTACTTTATAGGTTTTTCTGACGTACACATTTGGATTTTTCTAAATGAGTGTGACTGCAGTAATAACACTTAAATCTAAACCAAAAGAAGTATCTTAAATCCAAATTATGTGCTCTATTTTGTCCTTGTTTTGGTGCAATATTGGAAGAATTTTGGGTTTGTTTTACCTGTCTTAAAGCTTGTTTTGTGTCCTTTTTTAAGGCTTTTTGAGTGTATTTTTAGCAGCTGATGGTGATAAGTACTCAGTCCTTAAGTAGTAGCAACATTAGAGTTCCTGTGGCAAACTAGCAAGTGTATGAGTGGAGATTAAAGACTGAAAAGGCAGGTTTGTTGAAGTATAAACAAAGGTGTTGTACTATCAATAATGGGATATGCATATTTAGGCTTTCATGGTGCAATTCTCAGCTTCATGTAAATTAAGGGAATTAAACACAAGCTCATCATTTCCATCTTGTTTACAGGTCAGCAAATTAGTCTTGGAGCATCTGTGTCATAAAAAGGACTGTTTCACAGGAAATTTTCCAAACTTTTTGATTTTAGCCCAAGTTTCACTATTTTAAGAGACTATAAAGTCCATCTTTGGGGGCATAGCTGCACATCATTCTGAGTAATGACTACTGAAATTTTACACCTCAAAAAGCACGACAATCTGGCCAGGCATCAACAAAGGTACCCGGTACAGTCAACAATCCTTAAGTACAGCTACATTACTCTACATATGGACCAGGTCTTTGACGGTACATAAGAGAGCAGTTTAACATGTCAGCCTTGCATATCCACGCAGTTAGCTGAAGGGGAGGGCCATACAACGTGGCAGAGCACAGCATGCCCGCTGCTCCCCACAAGACGCTCAAGTGGCCATGCATGATGTCATTAAAAAGGGCCCAACCATGACATTCCTTAGTGGATTATGGCAAGTTATGGCTGGCTGCTCTGTTATGGAGGGAGGTCGATCACATCCCCGTTAATCGGCAGTGACACCATTAGTAAAAGCAGTGACACCTTTTGGAGTGTCTGCATGTGTCGGTTTATGTGCTGAGGATCCATGTGCATTCACATACTAGCGCTATTACGAAAGACCCTAACAATTAACTTATAACTTTAATTGATGGAAAAGTAGGGAAACTCATAAATCAGTCAATCTATGCATGGGCGGGAAGCATTAAAACAGGATGTATGTCGAGCCATGGAGACGAGGAGTGGGTGGCACTCTAGTTTCTTGCATAGAGCCCTGAACACACATGCACAAACACATACACAGAAACCAGGAATCTGTCCTGCAATGGCAGGGGCTGATGCTGCCATGCGCACGGTGATCTCACCTACCGTTGCCGTGGCGACACCAACCAGAGGGAAAAGCCTTATTGTGTGTGCGCATGCGTGCGTGTGTGTGTGCTTGTGATTGTGACAGAAGCTAAGGCTGGAGGAAGAGAAGAAGAAGAAGGAGGAGGAGGTGGAGGAGGAGGAGAAGGAGGGCCTGCAGGAATTCACATTGTGCCTGGCTTGTTTAAGGTTTATGCCTCATTCACTTACTACCTTTTATCAGGGGGGAACACTGAGCCGGCCCTTTCAATTATCAAGGCAGTAAATTCAGCATGGCTGTGCTGTTAAAATAACAGGCCACTGGTTTAATAGGGAAGGGTGCACAAGAAGAAGATGAGTGCATGTCGAATAATTTGCATAAGCTCTACGGTGAGATAGAGATAAACAGGAGGGAAAACATGCAGCGATACATGCGCGCATGCTCAAACACTAACATGCATTCTGCACACATGCATGTCAGCTGCACACACCACCTTCCTTATTCCTCCAAAAATAAACTCCCCTACTACTACTACTACCAGCTGTTATTGTTGAATTCTATTAGTGATGAAGAGCTAACTCAGACTATAGGGGTCATCTGCTCATCAATGGGTGGCGGTGGCCTGGCTTGCTCTACAGCCATGAATGCGCTGAATTCATTACCCCTGGTGCACAGATGGTGTCTGGCTGCCTGTCTCAAGTTCAAGTTCATGTCCAGGAGACACACACACACAGAGAAAAAGCGAGAGACAACATGGCCCAAGCCAGACAGACAGACGTTGTTGACTGAGACACAGCCATTGTTCCCCCTCTCATCAACATGATGTAGCGGCCTCACTGGCTAGCCGAGAAGCCTCGGTCAGTTGAGCACAGAGACAAAACATGCATGCATGCAAACACAGATTCATGTGGAGCTGCTGCAGTGGAAGGGTGAAAATTGCTCTGCATTTCAGCTATGAATAAAATAGTTCTGACTGTCGTTAGATAATACTGGAAATGATGCTTCACATTAGCTCTGAATGTCAAAACTTTCGCCACTCTGTTATTACAAAACAAACCTGGGAGATGCTCGGAACTTGCACAAAAAAAAATCATCCATGTAATACATATAGTGACAAGTGGCACCAGTATGACGACTCTATACACAGCCTTTGTCTAGCACATAAATTACCCTGGGCACAGACATATAAACCTGCTCTTGCACCTGCCAAACACAGGCGCAGAGGAGGCACATAAAAACCCCTCACACGCTCACACTAAATATGCTGATTGCCCATCCAATGAATATGAAAACAACCGTCCATGGTCGCCATGGTTTTTGTTACTCAACAAATCACGTGACAACAATGGCTACAGCACGCTATATGTATGAGCGTGAAAGGAGGGCACATCCAAGTGCGTAGCTCGCTCATTTACTAAGGAAAAAGGACTGTCACCACCCATTTTCTACAAACATAGGCAAACCACACGGCGAAGGAATAGCACGGCTTTTCTTTCTCCACAACATGCCTATAAGACAGAGACGCATACAGATAATATGGAATTCTCCTTAAACATTAAAACACATTTTGTTTCCGTTATGGAGACAGAAAAAAGAAATGCTAAATTTGAGAGTTAGTTGCAGAGGACACCCACTCATCCCAGACAGGGAATACAGTTCACTATTTTTAGGGACTCAAACCAGCAGGGGTTGCCAGTGTTCATAAAAAGCACTAATGTGAAGCAAATTGGTGAGATTAACTCCATCTCAGGAGACAGGTAGTAAAGACCTGCATGCAAACGGCTGTCAACGTGCACAATACACCTCTCCCACATGCAGCCTATTACACTTTGAGAGGGTGAGATGCATGCAGGGGTGATTTACAGCTGTTTAAAGCTTGGGATGCTCACTCTTTTCTAATTCAGAGAGAATTACAGTTCCTCCTGACTGTGTGGACTAAGGTGTTTATTGCAGGCTTTGAAGGATGGAGCTTAAGGTTGTTAGTGTGGAGGTTAAACTCAAACTTGACCTCTAATTTCAGCTATAAGCCAGGCTGGAAGATACAAAACATTTGATTGCAATTAGTTTCACAAGTTCAGATCTCAAAATTAGCCACTGTTCTTTGGATTATACTGAAAAAAAGTATCAAGTACTGGTTTAAAAGGAAAGCATTTACCCAGTGTGCTGTTTTAAAATATAACTTTAAAAGGTCAAAGATATGAGATGGTAGCTACATTAAGTATGTTTTTCCTCGCTCTAAGTTGACATAAAGTGTGGCCCTCAGCCCTGCAAACAGAGTCCCCTTTCATAAAGCTAGAGGACATTTTCAATCGACTTAACTGAGGACAATAAGACTTGTTTTATTCAGTGCTGCTCAGCCCAAAACGTGTTCTCAAATTTTCTTTCGGGTAAACGACCTGGTATTGTGTGCTGCCTTTGACAGGGGTCGGGAACAAGAGACACTAGTTTTATCTGACGGTGTGAGAAAGTCAGCAAGGGACCTTTTTCAGCAGAGGCTGGTGTTGAATTCAGCCACTGTGGCTCTGCTTAACACTGCACTCCAATAATCCTCTGCTGCAAAAAAAAAAAAAAGGAGCCAGTTTCACAGGTTTCTGAGCATATGCTGGACTTGAACTATGACTTAATCAGATATTTTGTAGCGTGGAATTCCAAAAGACACACACACTTGGACAGAAGGTGTAATGGACGAAGATAGAATTTCTTCTAAAAAAAGTCAGAGCCTGTTATTTAAATAAACAGGCCTGGTTTAAACACGTGGCCTGATCCGGAAACAGTCAGTCATCTGACTGATCCGGCAGATGGAAGAGGCTCTTTATGTGTTTATGGAAAAATCAATTATTTAGGCCTAGGGCAAAATAAGAGCACCAAAGAGAAGTCTCTAAGAGACTGATGAAAGAGGAAAAAATATTAACAGTAAAGGTTAAAACTATTTATATTTCTGTTTACATATATACTTGTGTGTTCTCACATTTTGTTTTTTTCTGTTGCCTGTATTTTCAAATTTCTGCCCTAAATTTTCTTGCATCTCTCGTTCATTGCCAAGTTCAAATCCAGTGGATGCACACTGATGTCACTTATTCAAATCCCCCAGACTTCTTTGTGCAACATTATCTGCGCTCTCACTAATTCTCACGAGAAGTAAAACGGCTGGATCCGCGCGCTCCAGAGGGGCATATGCAGGATTACAGAGCACATCCCTTTCAGATTCATAAACCCGCATAGTTTTAAGATAATGACCCAAAGTCCTCATTATCAGTACAATTGGCGAGACATTACGCATTCAGGACCGTTACTACTCCAAGTTTAGGAGCGCCGCGTCGGCTGGGGCTGGGAAACGTCGCCTCTTTCTTTGGGGATGCAGATGAGTCTGGTGCACTTGACGTCTTTTCATGACCCCTGTCGCCCCCCCCCCCCAGCTCCCAGCCCCTCCAGGCCCTCACGGCGCTGTCTGTCATATTGGGCCGGGGCATGGCATTGCCACTTGCCCCACCGAGCGTGGGAATGGGATCGTCCAGTCGTTCACATCTCCTGCACTGCGGTTAACGGAATCAATTAAGCAGGCCCGACCCCCCCACGTCTCCCCAATCCCCTCACTCCCTCCCTCCTCTCCTCTCCTCCCTCTTCTGTCACCTCCCTCCTGTTCCTAACCCCACACTCCCCCACCTCTCTCTCCCTCTCTCTCCATTTTTGTCACTTCACTATACGTCCTAATTATGACTGTTTGGGATGCCAGCGCCGTTTCCTGGCCGGACTCGATCATGCTGAAATTAAAAAAAAAAAAAAAAAAGAAAAAAACATGGAGGGACGCACGTGGGATTTACAAATCCATGTTAGAACTGAATTTCCCATTAATGTTTAGGAGTAAAATCAAATGCTCCTGTTAAAGGATCCAATAAATATTCACGTGCAATACCTGGCTGAAGGGAAGTTCAGTGTGTGTGTGTGTGTGTGTGTGTGGTGTGTGTATACACATTTAAATGTACAGCAATAAAATGAATTATGATCCAATAAAAAGTTGTAAATCAAAATAAAAGACTTTCTCTGGTGACAATGAGCAAACTTGAAACACTAGAATAATTTCAAAATAAAGGCAGATTTATAAACAGCATATAAAACAGAGCAATGAGTCCTCCAAGTCCTCGACGAGTCTGGAAGTAGTTTTTACTTTCGGTTATCTAGCTTTATGACGAGCAGAACACTCATACAGCTAGATAACCAAAGATAACAACCCACTTCCCAATCTTCAGCAATAATCCACATGTTCATTTCCTCTTCTGGGCTCCAAGTTTCCACCTCTCAGAACTCAGATCTGTGAGGAAAAGTCCTCAGCATCCTTGTTTCATGTCACAATGTGCATTATATTCCTCATATTCCCACTATCGCACAGGCCGGACTGTCACACAGCTGGTGTAAAAGGCGGCAAATCTCGGGAAAAAAAAAGATATATTATCCCAGTGTTAATGTCACAGTCACTTGACATTAACCAATATTACTGAGTTGAAGCAGGCCTTGAAAATCGCGGGTAAGGTGCAGTCATCCTTGCACAGGGGCCCTAATTTGCAATGCAAATAGCTCCAATCCCACAAAAGGCTCTTTCGCCTCTATTAAGTCGTTGTGGCAGCAGCAATAGATATCCTGTGAGGCCGGCGGAGAAGAAACACGGCGTAGAAGGGGGGAAATCCGGTTTCCTGTGGAAAGTGCAATAACGGCGCAGGGAATTAGGACGCAAATGTGTCGGATTATAAAGACAGGAGCTTGTTTCTTTTTCTTTTTCTTTTTTTTTTTTTTTTAAAGCCAAAAGAGTGTCAGGTTGTCCTTTCACATCCATAAGCCGGTGACTCTGAGCCAAAGGGTCCGTTCTGCAGGTTGCATGGTCGCTCGGTCTGAAAAGAGAGTAGGGGGGTGGGGGGGTGAGGGCCATCCCCAAACGATAGGGGGGCTGGGGGTGGCCAAAATATGGACCAACCCCGGTGAGGTCAAAGGGCCTCTGACCACGACAATGTTACAGCGGTGATGTCATGAAAAAACGCAAATGCACCCTCCTTTCCATGCACAATCTCCATCCATCCATTACACAGCGCGCGCTGGAATAAGTCCGCCTCGCTTCGAGCAGCCTGCCTGCCTTCTCTCACACAGGGATGAAAATGGATGACAGAGAAAGCTTATGTTTTTTTTTATCTTTTACACAGGAACAGAACGATTCGGCTGCTTTTAATGGGAGATGCGTAAAGATGAAGCTCCTTTTAAGCAATAGAAACGGGCCAACTCAATGAAGAGAGCATCCTGGAGCTGCACGAGCGCCTGCGTCTTCTGTCTATCCAATGAAGGCGATGTTTTCTATTCGCAATAACACGCTAGCCGCTTCATTATTGCTCCTTTTCTCACACATCAGCTACCATTTTAGGACTGAAAGTGCTCTCACGTTGCCGATTTCTGCGTCGAGATCCTTTCTAGCCTCGTGTGTGTTTGTCATCGTCGCATCCGATGGGTAGCTACAATGGTATTCGGCTGGTGGAGAAGTCGCCTCACAGCGGAATAAAGCCAGAGCGCTTCGTCCTGCACGCGTGTCTTTTTTTTTTTTATCCCACAGATATGAAAGTGGAGTGGTTATACCGGATAGCTCAGCACAAATGGGTCAATGTATGGGTTCTTTGGAACTGAGTCAACAATAACAGGCAGCGGAACATGTGATGGATCATGCGCAGGAGCATGAAGCTGCAGGTTACCGAGTCACTTCATGGTACCCCCGCGTGCACAAGTTTGATTCAGCTCGGACCATAAAAGACTCCCAATGAAGGAGTAAAGTTCATCTTTCACATTAATCCACTCAAGTTTTGTGTGTGTGCGCGCGCGCATTTGTGTTACAGGATGAGTGATTAGTGTAAATAAACATCTCATTATTATCCTTCATATCATTCCAACCTTTCTCAAGTCAAGGTGTGTAATCCTCTCGCTGTAGTTTTGCATTGGCTCTCAAGTTTACTCTGGCACGGTGAGTGGGAGGGGCCAAGCAGAGGTGTCTTAATGAGCGAATATGAGTCACAAGGCCTGTGCATTTCAGTAAGGGATTACTTCCTATCAGCAGCACTTTGTGCCTTAAATGTTCAGCCACAGCATCCATTCACTGCATTCCACTCAATCTGTCTGAAATATCATGTTCAAAAGCATGCGAGTGGCACAATCCAGCACCTCGAGTGTGTCCAAAACACTTTCACAACACAAGGAGTATAAAAAGTCATTTACGTATGCACCTGTCTTTGCATTTATTGCAGAGCATCGCTCATATTTGCACATTTGCAACCATTCTGTCCTCTGATGAGGACGTTATGATGAGCAGACTGCGAGGCCAACTTCAAATCATTGCAAACAGAGTTACAGAGCACAGCTCATTAGTGTAGAGGAGGCTTCAGGATGGGCCTCCCACACAGAGGCCATGCTTTAATCACAGCACAGCACTTTTTAAAACTCACAGATCCTCTTCAAATTACAATCAGATACATTTCCATGTAGGTTAGGGAGTCAATGCTCAAAGCTTAAAAAATGCGTCAGAAGGGAACGATCCCATTCCTATTATTGAGCAAAGGAGACTTTTCGTGCGTCAAAACGCAATAAGGAAAACAATGGACGCTTTGTGTGTGAGGATTTACAATGAATGTAGAGCTAACTTTTTTTGTTTTGTTTTTTAAAAAGCATTTTGGTTGAAACACGTCTCACTTTCATGTGATAGAATTCTCTTTTTGAGCGTAAAAGCCTTTTCCCCTTTTGAGTCAGCTCCAACACATCGCCACAAAAACTAATTTTCCACAGTTCTGAAATCAGCTACAGTGTTTTTGTTACTGTTGAAAAAGGCCTGATGATTATGGTTATTTAAAAGCCCTACTTTAGAAATTAAACATAAAAAAACGAGTAAAGAGGGGCAGGTAGCAGAGACGCAACTCCTGCTGTGTGACCCCTGATAAAAACACTCCACAGTGAGGTTAGTTAAAGAAGGCAGAATATTCTAGAAGGAGTCTTAAAATAAACAAACAAATGTTTTAGAATAGAAAACGCCTAAATAAGACTTTGGCCATGTAACCGGTAAGTTCCAGCTCCTCTTAAAGGTGCCAAAAAGTCTTATCAGTGCGCACTTAATCCAAAGAGTGTAAGGACACATTTTCGACCCCAGTCTCAAACTTCCTTCAAATTTTTTTTTTTTTTTTTTTTACACAACAATTATTGAGCTCTAAACAGCTCACAACAAAACAATCATTCATTTCCAACCGATAGCCTTATCTTTAGCTTAAGCGCACAGGGGAGACCTTTACGCACACGCTTGCTTTTACGCAGCTTATTAAAGCAGCCACAAAAAGTTCCACTTACTTCCTCGGAGAGTGAAATCACAGCAGCCGGTCAGAAAAGCGTCCCAAGCAGGAGAAGGAGCGCACTTTGGTCCGTGTGTACAGTGATGTGGTAAATGTTCTCCTCAAAGATCCCAGCCATTTCATTTAGTGGAGGGGCATCAGTTTAAAAGTGCCGCTAACAATAAGCCAGCCAGCATTAGGCGTGCTTCGGCTGCTCTGTGAGCATATCCCAAGCACATGATGGAAGAAGAAGAAGAGGGAGCAGGGAGGGATGGGGAGAGGGAGAGAGACAACTTTCCCAGAACGTCTACAAGCACCAAATAGAAAAGTGCATGCACAGTTGAGCTCTCAGAGTGTGCAAGTTTTTTTTTTTTTTTTTTTTTTCCTCTCCCTGTTGGTGGTGGTGGTGGGGTGGGATGAGGAGGGAGGGGGGTGATGATGATGATGATGGGGAGGAGGAGGAGGAGAAGTGGTGGGGGCTAGGAGGGGATGTAAAGTCCATCCTTCTGTGTGAGGAGAGGACGTGCTCTGAAATTCAAACAAGTTCCCTCGGTTCTTTTGTTGCACGCACGAACTGAGGCAGCATTGTTCGCGCTTTTGGCGTGGACCTCTCCCTCCGGTTCCCCTGACCAGGTTACGAAGTGAGCCTCGCAGTTGGCTGGTAATGAATTTGCTGCAGGCGTATTCGCTAACACGCTTTGACAAACGGAACGCATTTACCGGGCTTTCAGACAGAGGGAGGGGGGATGATTTGCTACACGCAATTCCCAAACTAAGTCTGGAATGAGGCCTGTAATAAAAAGGAAAAAAAAAAATACACGACTTTTAAGTTAACTCCAAAGGCTTTGATTGGATCTGTGTATACAGAGTGGGCCTACAGCCTACTGGACCTCACCCTGCTCCCAGAAGCCTAATAAGACGTTATCTGATAAGACTCAAGCGCGCGTGCCCTCTCTCAAAGTGGACACACACACCCAAACACACACTGAGCCAAGAGAGAGAAAGCAAAAGATAAGAGAAATCTATCAAACAGAAAAGTTGGAATGGGCTGACCTACTTGTCTGTAGCCTAACAGTCATCCTGTGTCTTCAGCTAATTCTCTTGGTGATGACACACTTTTTTTTTGTTTTTGTGAATAAATTATAAAGCTCCACTTTTCCTGCAGCAGCGCTTCACTCTGCAAGAAACACACTTCTCTCCATCTTTGGCACAAAGCGCCTGATTATAGCTGCAATGTTTTTATGTCAACTAAGAAAGACAGATTTTATTTTATTTTTTCATCAAATATTTCAGAACACCAGAAAATAGCCATGTGACTGACAGGAGAGCAAATAAGTGAAGGAAAAGCATCCTTTCTCTATTACTTCCCCCCTTCTCTCCCTAATTGCAGGCGTATCCATTAGATTCAACCGGATTCACGTTTTAGTTTAACAGCGAGGGCACGTTCAATGACGTAGACAAGCATATCAGCTACGTGCAGCCATATTTAAATACATCAAGGCAATTAGCGCATCCAAATATGCAAATCCCGCTTACTACATAGTCCGCCCTGCTGCAGTCGGAGTAATTCCCCCCAGCCGGGTCTTGGGTGTTTGATTGCCGTTTGAAAGCCGACACAGCCTTGTTTGTTTTTCCAGGAGGCTTTGCTTAATGTGACCGGGAACGAGCGGAGACATGAAGAGAAGGGGAACCGAGGCTCCTGCGTGGAAAAGCAGCCCATGCGTAATGAGAAGAGCCGCTCCGCCATTCGCAATTCTCGGACGCCGTAGGCTGTGGTGTGCGTATTATTTTCAATATCGATGCATATTCAGTGGATAGATTTGCATTGCATACTTAAAGCTTAGTGTTTATCTTCCATGATTCTGCGTTTTGGTGTGTGTAACGACCGTGTATTGGCTGTTCTAGCGATGCCATTTATCGCATTAAAATGTAGATTTCATATTCATAATGTTGGCTATTGTGATGATGAATGCAGAGACATGTTATCGGCAGTCAGAGTGAAGATTTTCTTGAATCTGAGAGATGTAAATCGGCGGAAGCCTTTGAATACTCAAATGCTGCATGCATGAACAAAGAGCTCTGTTGTGGAGGACAAACAATAGAGGAGGTGCAGAGGTAAATCTGAGCAGGTGATTCTTTCAGCTCGAGCTCAGGATAAAAGAATGACAAGGCCAGGTTGTGCAGAAACTAATAATCCAAAAGTCTCTCTCCTGCCCAGTTTGTATGAAAGCCAGTGACGCAGCGCTGACATTAAGGCTACAATTGCTCAGGCTGTCTCCTCGGTGTCCGTGCACGCGCACAAAGGTGCCAGGGACGAGCGCGCGCATGCAAGTGCAGTGCGCTTAGAGATAAATAAACAGCCATAATACAATTAAAGAGAGAGTGTGCCCAATTAGAGTCCCTGTGTTACTTCTTTTAAAATGTTTCATTACTGCTCTCAGTCGCGTGCCCTGAATCAAATGTTTAACTTACCTCCATTTACCACAGTCCTAAGGTGCTGCTGCTGCTGCTGGGAGTCTGTGCTTTACGCGCGACGTTTCTGTCAAGTTGTTGGGACGTTTTCCAGCAGAGCAAACTTTGTGCTATGAGCCTGAGCTGATGCAGTCCCTATAGGCTACTCCCCTCGTCATTGAACCCTGCTCTCAATCTGCTCGTGGCTCAACACTAGTGGTCAGACTGGCTCACGTAAACACATTCAAAGCCACAGGAGTCCGCTACCACACCTATGCTGGGATAGCAACTCTGAAAACTAACAGTTTCCCTTCTATGAAGGCACTTTTCATTGTTTCCTAAAAATGGCATCTTGAATAGTTCTCTCTGTTGTGTTGCCCTCGTTTTCATCATCACCTCCCAAAAAAGTAAGGACACACACTTTCGCTTACCTTCAAAAATCACCAATCTGGTGTGTTTTACGCTTTAGAAGAACTAAAACAAAGCTTAATCCAGTCAGTAATTAATAGATAGATTAGGGTGTTGTCTTTAATTGGGAGGGGTCAGTAAAGAGGGTGTGTGATTGTAGATAATGTAGCTGAACATGTGTAGCCTGTTTCTTTCCATTATTGGATGCCCTTTGACTGAAAAGGACGGCTCTTGCGTAATTTATTTACGCCTCTTGTTCTAGGAGACACAGGGCTTTATTTAGTTTTAAACAAGTCTATTTCCGTGTATGACCCATAAAGTGAAGTGAGGAGTTTTCACGCAGGGAGGAAGGTTCACCGTTTATTGACTCTTATTTGAATGATGTCATTTATGGACTCCGGGTTTGTCCTTGTTTCTGTTGGTAAAAAGCCTCTTTGTAGCAGTTAATGTGGCAGAGTAGTGTGTTTATAGAGGCATCAGGCGCGCGCAAAGAAAACATCTCATCCTAAATGGACAAAATAGTTTGAGCCACGGATATTTTATGAGTAATATTTTCTATCGTTAAATGCTTTCAAATGGAGAGAAATTCAGCCACAGTGATTGGAAAAAAAAGATAAAATGACGAGTGAAAAAGCTGTGACATAGTCAGATTTTATGAGAAATAATTGAAGGCAAAAACATTTTTTAAAAGCGTTTTTTTCCCCCACGTTTTATAGGTGAGACATCAGCCTGTTACGGTGCAGTCTGGAAAGGAACAGGAGACACTTGTCTGGCACTGAAACTCTGTTTAGAAATTGTTGTAATGAAACACCTCGAAGATAAAGAAGCAGACAGCTTATTTTTCCAATGATACACTGTACACTAGTTCTGACTGTAAAGGTGTGAGGAGTCTGCTGCTATCATCATTTTTATTCTTTTTAGTGAACAAAATCAAGTCCTTGAGTCAGTATGAAAACAACCATTTTATAATAATGATATTAATAATAAGAGTCACGTTTCTCCCCTTTTCTTACTAAATGTTTGGAGGCCATTTTATATTAAATAAAGCAGTTTACAGTAAACAAAAAAGAGAGGAAGATTTTCTCTCTTACAGACACTTTAAAACCTGAGTATGAGTCAGTTAGCAGAGTACACAGGCTGATTGATGTCTCCTCGATCTGCACGAATAGCTTCAGAGACTGAGGAAGAGGAGGAGGACGATTCGGGATGAAGGATAGGGAAGGCTCGACTACACGACTAAATGGTGACATCTAGTGGTGATGTTGTAGAATGTTCCCAGCTGCCTCCCTCCTCTTTTACTGTAGCCCTCGTGCACCTGGTTGCATCAATCCGTCTCTGATCGTTCAGCATAAGAAAGTGTTACATAATGCAGATATTTAACAGTCTAAAAATACTTTACCTGCTGTTTTCTTGCGGATGAAATTAACGCGGGCTATTTGGAGAAGACGTGACGCTTGACTGTCGCCCATTAAAAAGCCTTTTTCATATGAAACACTTATTTTGTTGAACTGAAATACTGAAGGCCACTTCGTTTCTCTTCAAGTAGGCATAAAAGTATTTATTTGCATTACCGAATAGCACAATTCTGTCCCTTTTGCTCATTTTGTCTCAAACTTAATTTTTTTTCTTAATTCCGCTGATTTGACTTTAATTTTCCTGCTGCCTTTAGGTTTAATCCGATAGATGTTTTTCTGCTCGTCTCTTTACAAGAGCCTGACCTTTAGAGAAACTGTTAGAAATGTTGTCACTGCAGATTGTTTATGACATGTAATTAATTTTGTTCCGCATACACTGACTTTGTCAGCTTTCCTTTCCACAGGCTACAAGAATGAACCGATCACATGCACTGAAAGGCTGTAATTTTGATGTAATGAAACCGTAGGGGGCGTCTGTTAGTGTGGCCTAATTAAAACCTGAGAAAGGCGCATTACAGCAGGCCTGTCTATTACAGAGAACACCTCAAACTAATGCTATCAACATGTGTATAGCTAAAACTAAATATCCCTACTCTTTAAAGGCGCATGCCCAATCAGGAGAGTGCAGTAATATGCTAAAACAACCCATCACAGTACTGCCGTAGAAACGAACTCTTAGCGTAGTACCGTAAATCTTATTATAGAGTGTTTTCACGAGTCATTAATTGTTAGTTTGTGCACTGGTGAGGACGGGGGAGGATTTCCACTGGAATTACAATTTTGTTCGATTCGATTTGGTCCGCATTCAGTCAGAGAATAAAGGTTTACAAAAATGGAAACTCGTTACATTAAAAAAAGAAACGTACTCATTTGACGCCACATTAGCCCATAACGTAGCATAGGCTACTATTATGACACATCACCTACCAATGACCAGCTTGATTTTTTCATTTTAATTTAATTCTACTTATTAAAGCGTCTGAATTACAATGACATCATGTAAACTGACCTAAAATAAAAAATTTAATGCGATCAAACATGCAGAGGTAAACGGAAGTGTTTGTGAATATTTTAGAATAAAAGTTGTGTATTTCCAACTAATCACCGAACTGAAGTAAATTAATATGGATGAATTCATTTTGTAAATCCTCTTCTTATAGACTGGTTTAGATGTACTGGTAGATACTTTCAGAAGGCCTAATTTGACGTGAACCTTTTTGTATTATTTTATTTTGAAAACCAAGGTCTTCACTTTACAGGATGAAATAAAGGACTCTCAAACGTGTGTTTCGAAACACTTCCTGCTGTTTTTTTTTTCATTTCAACATTTTCGTTTAGATTAAAATAGCACCTTTAATTTTAACTTCAATATCTTGTAAGATTTCATAAGAAAGGGTGTTTTTTTTGCCAAAATAAAAAGTAGCAATCATGAATCGTGCGCACGGGTCGCTATTAATTTTTAAATGCGTAAAAAGTCTAAAAAGGAAAACGGGAAACATATATTTTTCTTGGTTCTGAATTTTTATTGCCATGAACCTGATCTTTTAAACGAAACAATCTTGGTTTTGACGTAAGCTGATTAAGGAAAATCCTGAACAAGCGGCACGTGCAGGAGACAAATGCACGTTTAGCATTAGAAACAGGAAGGCCTTCAGAGGGAAGCTGCAGAACCAGCAGAGTTCAGATGAATAGGTGGACTCATAGGTGTCACTCTGCTGACAGCGAATGGATGTTACCACAGTCACCACATAAATGCGTCACCTTTGCTGCTGATTACTGATTTTAGACGTCAGGTATGCGTCACGCACCAACATTTGATTAAATACGAAGCCCGTATTTCTCTGCGTCAGACGTCCTTACCTTGTTTCAAATACCGCGAGAGCAAAATGAAGGAAACTAGATTTTTCTGAATTATCTTAACTCCCTCCCCTTTCTTCTTCTTTTCTTCCAACTAAGGTGTGAATAAGAAAATCTATAGTATGGGCCAAGGCCAGGTATGTTTAACTGTGTGTGTGAAATGTGAAACCTCTGAGGTTTGTATGAGCAGATCACTTTGTTAACACGGTTTCTGATCATGTTTTCACTGTAAATTTAAGATATGTATGTATGTAAAATCTAGCACTGTCTGAGATGATGTACAGCAGTGCAAAGTATGATTTACCTTGGCTTTAAATGTCACAGAAATGTATTAACTTTGTGTATAAATTGCAGTATTTTTGAAAGAATGCATTTTAATGTAATATTATTGTCTAAATGCGCTTCTTTGCATGCACCTTTCATTTAAGTCTTCTTGTAGATATTTTTCTGATAGTTTCAAAGTAAGACAGCATGCAGAAACCAGGCAAACACAATGAATTCACACCGAGTCACATCAGGATAACTAAGAAAGCCAGTAACTTTACTGAAATCTCTGCAAAATACAAATAGCCTTTTCCCCTCCAGCAGAGGACACTTTGACTGCACCCCCATAACGTTTTCACTACATACAGCTGAATCAAAACTCTTGAGTTACAGAGATGTGGATTTAATTTAAAACCATCTTAGTCTCAAGTGGCGACAAAGGCCAGCTTATGCCGCTGAAAGCCGCTCTAGCGCTCCAGAAAACATTAGTTCCAAAACCTCCCCCAGTTTCAGGTTTATACAAGCTACATTTGATACTACAGACTGACTTTTTTAAGCATTGTAACATATTAATGGTTTATTTTTTTAAGAAATTCATTTTTCAGCTTTTGAATACAACTTAAATAAACCACAAACACGGTGGAGCAAAAAAGAATCCCGTGTGGATGTAGGGACCTGAAGCAATGGTATGACATGGTTATTACACATGGCTGTACACTTGTATGGTCTCCCCTTTTGACTGCAAAACATCAGCTGAGGTACTGAGCGGGTCAATTCTGAGGTACCAACATGAAATCTATATTATAAGAATGAACAATAAAGAACAACTGATCAACAGGTGATGAAAAGAAACGCCTTCAAATTTAACAAACACAAAAAGAAAAAGAAACAAATATATAAAGACAAGTTTTCTCCATGTCTTTGGTTGAAATAATCGTCCAAACTTCTTATGAATCATCAGGACATGCTGTTTCAGTCATCTTTAATGCATTGCACAGGAGGGAGAACGGGTGAATTATTGTGCTTGGACTGAGATTGAACTGTGAAACCAATTGTACATTTGAGCAAAAATTTTTATTGTCTTGTTTCAATGCTTGCAAAAACCATAAATGAATGTGAAAATAAAAGTTGAGTTTACAACACAGAAATGCCACTGGCTTTGGTTTCTCCACACTTTTGCTGCCTGAAACATGTTTATTTTTTCTCAACCTTTTTGTTATTGAGTTAAAAAAAGAGAAGAAGAAGAAGAACACCATTATAGAGGCTCTGCCCCTGTTTGACTACACAGACTGTTTACAGTAACAACATAGTGAACCTGCATGAAATATGCACATAGAAATATCATAACACTTAAGTGACAGCAGATACGGGAGTGGGAGGCAGAGAGATATGTGGCTAGTTTCATTGTTTTTTTTAAAAAAGAGAAAAATCAAAACAGCTATTTATTTATTTCAAATGAACAAATTGTGCTTCTTTCCTACCAGCATGATCATTCTGTCCCTGTGTATCTGACGCTGAATGTGATGAAGGATGTGGATCCTGTCCTGAAGACTGGAACATGAGGAGACACAGGACGGCGCAAGGTTCAAAATAATCAGGGATAATTACCCACAATACACTCAAATGTGACATGAATTCAATTTAAAAGAGCATTCTTTAGATCGCACCTTTGCTTTTGCAAACTGTCAAACTCAAGCTGAGATTGAAGAAGCAGCCGAACATTTATAATGTTAAAAAATGTTTTATTTGATTATTCAGTTATTGATTGAGCTACAGAATTAAATATCAGATGCTTGAGATGCATCCAGACCTGGGTTAGGGTCAGTCATATTTCCTCATCAGTATGACAGTCCTGTCCATCATGTGTCAGCATTTATCCCTGTGTCATCCTCTGTTCCGTCTAATGACAGTTTCCACTAACAGCTTGTTTTCAGCATTCAGGCCCGTCTCTCCTCCGCCACACAAACCCTAGCCATGTTTCCCGGCTGGTTTTTTAAGGTTAGACTAAATACACCCCTGAATGCCACTGTTCAGGGCTCAAATGAAACAAACCAGACAACATGTGCAACTGCACATAGAAACTCCACTAAGAAACCAACAAAAATCATTAGTATATATATTTATATATTAGAAAGCTATACACAAGCATGTTAATTTCACAGATTTTTTTTTAAAGATTCTTAATATTACCATTATTATATATAATTAGAAATACACGTTTAAAAACAAACCTCTACAAAGATAAAACAGTTCAGCAAAGCATTGGATCTCAGTCTGTTTTCATGGCTTAGGGCTTCAGAGCCCTGTCGATTCCCCTCTGGGCAAACTATCCATCTCTTATTAGCAAAGCTATCAAAAACACATTCTGGCTTATAGAAACTACAAAAAGCCACAAAAATGCTTTGCATTGTATTCCTTTCATATGAAAATATAAGCAAGTGTATCGTACAATTGTTTTTTATGTTTTTTTGTTTATTAACACTGACTATTAATACTAGATCCAGAGATGTCTTGATTACGCTAACGTAGCTCTCGGATCAAAGGGTGGTCCTCGCTCGCTCGCTCGGCTCCATTCTTTGAGGGGAGCGCTAACTTCATCAAAGGTTCCACATGTCTAGCATCGGGGCTGCCTGTTTACCTGTACAATCCTTCAAATGTTGCATAATAGCTTTTTCATTTAGTGAGTATATAAATCTTGTAATGTCTGGCAACTTTTGGACCCCTGCCCTTCCCCCCTCGACCCTCTATTTACATAAATACGTTGAACCTGCAACATGACATCATCTAATGTTAACACACATTTTGCAAGGGAGAACTGCAGAGAAGGTTTATAGCAATGAAACTGACACTGTACACATGTATTGTCTGTCCAACTCAAGTGCTAAGGTGTTTCCCACTGGACACACTCACTCTCGTGTTAATGTTTTTTTTTTGTTTTGTTTTTTTTTTGTTGTCTCTAGTCACTGATATATCGCTGAGGCAAAGTGTAAGTACGTTTTATGAAACAGAGTACCTGACTATTTTTTTGTTTATTTGTTGATATGCATATATGCTCACATACACGCACGTGTAAAGATATATGCATACGTGATTCTTTTTAGCCACACACAATACAATTGATGCATAGTTCCCCAACAAAAATACCCCCACCAACACCCGCCCTCCCAAACCCCCATTACAACACCCCACTGCTTTATATGTCAATATGTATAGTACACACACACTCAGCAAACAGAAAATAAAAAAGGAAAAGAAATAAACATTTTAATGAAAAGGGCTGTCCCTTTTCTTTCCTCCAGCGTTAGAGATAAAGGAGAGGCCGTGGGGTCGGGCGGTGAGTGACTCATGATATCAAGTGAGAGAAGGAGAGGAGGGAGTTGACTTTGGGGGTCATTGTAACGCTGCGTTGTTGTCGGGGGGAGGGGGGGCTCAGGTCGACTCAGGGCACTTGCCAGGGAGTGGACGGAGATATCATGTGGCCCATCCTTCTGACAGGCGCACCCGTTTGATGGAGGGGCTCTCGCGCTCATCCAGGGCGGGCCGGGCTAGTCCCAGAGGCGAGTGGAACTCGTTCCTGTGCTCGTCGCGGTCGCTGCCCTCGTGGGAGCTGCTACAACTGCTCAGGCTATCGACGGGAGAGCGTCCCGAGTCCTGGCGGGACGAGGGGTTCTGGGGAGGCGGTACTCCACCGTAGCCCCCTGGTGTGCTGCTGGTGCGATCTCTAGGAGGAGAAACAGGTTCGGACTTGATGTGCAGGCTTTGAGTAGAGGGCAGGGACAGATTTGAACCCTGACATAAGTGAGAGCTAGAGCAATTTCTGTAGAAGGAAAGGAAACGCAAGGGGTTACAGAGTTATAGAGCAAGAAACAAAGTGAACTCAAAGACAGTCACGCATCAAGGCATGCACTTAGAACTCTTAAACAGGGAGGTGCCATATTTGTGCTGGACCTTGCAAGTGAAGGCTAGGATCAGAGAAAGACTCCTGGCATTTTGGTACATTAATATGTGATAATTTCATCATGCACTTCAAAACAACACCTCAGATTAAGAGAAGGCCTCACCCTAGCTGGCCGAGGGCTGAATGCTGCATGTTCTGAAGATGTTGCTGTTGCCACCCGCTCATTGAGCCGAGGTGAAGGGAGCTGCTGCTGTTGAAGCCAGACAGGGAGGACAAGTCTGCACTGTTGAGGGAATACTCTGTGTACAAACACATGGTAAAGAGGCCGGGTTAAATGTTTGTTTCTAGAAGTTCAAATAGAGTTATAAAGATGAGACAGCCCTGATAGGTGCTGTTGTGAAGTTTCCTGGTGTTGGTTTATGTGACAACAGCACCCTCTGCTGGGCAAAGGTGATATTACACTTAGATTGCAACTTGGATAATAAAGCAAAACAAACATCTTGGCTTGGTAAAATTAGACTTTTTTTTTACCGATTAACTACGATAAAAATAAAATGTGAAACCTTTTCTTACTTTGGTGTATGAAGGTTTAACTGAGCATATTTTATTAAAATTAATATTAAAAGTAAATAAAAGGATGGGATCTGAATGCAAATGCAAAGATTACTCTGTGCTACACACCTGTACCATATGAAGTAGAGATGGCTGATGGGTATCCGCCCATGCCTTGTCCTGGCAGAGTGGGAGTTGCTACTGATACCACAGGGGTGGCCAATGACTGAGCAGACTGAGAGTTGTTTATTCTCTGGTTCTGTGACAGAGGAAAAAAGAGAGACAGAGAGAAAGAGATGGGAAAGGATTGAGAACATGAAATCAACTCCCAGACAAAACAAACAAAAAAACCAAGAAAAGTTTCTTTCATCTCTTTGTTTCGCTCAACAGATGCTGGGAGAATGAATGTGATGCCAACTTCAGGGGGAAATTAATCACTTGACACGCGGCACCGCTGAACCCTGCCAACCCTATCATTTACCACCCTTTTCCGAGGGCCCACTGTCGCTATAGTAACACCATCGGTCTCCACAGCAACGCAGGGTAGCGGCAGGCAAGGAGAGGCACTTTACTGTAGCAGAGGGAAGGGTTTGGCAGAATATAATGGAGGTTTGATGCAATATGGAAGTGTGCTCTTTTGTGGACCTTCATATCTACAGTCTGCAGAATAAAAGCAGTGAGAAGTACGTGCATGGAGAGGGACTCTTTATGCATTAAAAGAGGAAATAAAAACAAGAAAGGCAGGGCTAAAGGAGAAAAGAGGCCAGGCTGCTATTACTCTGAGACACCACTGGATGGCACAATTTACCCTCATAAAATGCAGTGAGAAAACTGAGGCTTCAGCACAGTCAGCAACAATAACGCTGAAACACTCCTGAGTCGAGAACACTTTAACTCAATATTTATCCAGACTGGTGTGTTATTATGAACTATTCTGAAACCCTTTAGGGATTTTTTTTAAGATTAATGAATTTGAGTTTCAGGCTGACTTACCAATAGCAGATCGACATCCTCGGACTGACGGCATTAAAGTGGAGGGTGATAAATTCAAATTAGTGAGTGTAAGTGAGAAAAGACTAGTGGAGGCTAAATTCGGAGCTAGGGATGGAGCTACTGTAGGACGGAGCCAACAGAAATGTGAAAGAAGGCCATTATGACTAAACTAACTTAACACACCTTATTAGAAAGCCAGGAGAAAGAAATACCAGGGCCTAAAGGGAAAGTGCCAACACAAAGCAAAGGGTGCAGATCTGACTGTATATCAGACTTGGGTTAAAAGTAGGGCTGTCAAAATTAACATTTTTAATCGCAATTCATCTCAGGATTTCTGCAGTTAATCGTGATTAATCTCATCCATTTGACCCCATTTTAAAATTACAACCTATTTTGCAAACAAAACTGTTTTTGTGTCATTTTGGATTTTTCCACTGTCTTAACCCCTGAAAAATCCAAGGGCTCATCAGAGGGCAGGCAAATTTTGTTGTAAATATTAAGTTATTTATGAAATGTAAATTTAACATGTTATACACCACCAAAAAGCTCTGATTCTCTGACTATGTGAACCATACCAGGATAGAACCACCACAGCAGCCACAATTAATGCATTTGTCAGGCTACAAACTTTAATAAAACTGACACAGCTCACCATTAGTACTCTCCTGATCATAATTTTCAAATTTTAAATACGCAGTTGTTCTCAGTAGTCCACTGTAGTTGCTAATAATGTCTTTTTTCCAGTCAGACATTAGCAATGCTTTACAGGAAAGTGTCTGACAACCTCGGTCCTTTTTGGACACCTGGACCTCTCCTCATTAAAACAGGTGTTAAATACTCATTTTCTGATCTTTTGTTATCATCTTTGAACCTGAACCAGCGAAGGCTTCATGCTTTGGTCCAACTGAGTTTTCCAGATAATACCTCCCAGCTGCAGTCATCTACAGGCCTCTGGTTCATAGCACAAATTAAGACAGGAAAAAAACGACCCTTTCTTTTTTGTTGTATTACTCAATACCAGTACAGTGAATCTGACAGTTTGGGAAGAAACTTCAGAGTGTTAACTTTCTAAAGACACCTTGTTTGTGCTCTTACTCCAAATGGTTCAAACACAGCATTCAATTTAGTTTGGGTATTCCTGGATAGACTTTTTGGTGAATTGTACTTGGAATTCCAAGGGATTAAACTAAAGGTAATTGACTTCCTGTTTGGATACAGATGTATTATAGAGAGATCGAAGATTTTAACATGAACTTAACCCCAGTAAAAGGAACTTGTTATGGATTGTAAAGGAAATACAAGCTGTCAGTGAGTTTTTTTAAAGTAAAAATGGACATTAAGGGGCAGTGATGGACTTATTTTACATCTCCTTTGAGTTAGGGAGACAATGACATGGCTTAACCAAAGGGTGCTAAAAGGCCCAATAAAGCATAAGATTGATCATGTTTTTTTTATTTTATTTTATTTTTTTTAAGTGAACTAATTGTGGACTTTAAGTAACCGTGATTAATCTTGACAGCCACAGTTAGAAGTGATATTTACACATTGATTTTGGACTAAAAATTTGCCAAAAGCAAAAAAATGCCATAAACTTTAAATCAGTGGTTCTCAAAAGATGAGTCAGGGTCATAAATGTGTGCCCAGGAAAAAAATTTGGCATAAAGTCTATCTACAGAAGCTCTAAGTGGTGTTTTTTTCTAGGGTTTTCTATGATGATGAGTGAATTTCATTGGTCTAAACATTTCCACTTATTCATCTCCTTCTCTTTGGATAATGAAGCGGATTTTCCCAAAATAACAAGGAAATTCCTTTAGAAATGACCAGATTTCCATGCTAGTTCGGTGAAATGTATGCATGCATATCCTTTAGGAATGATGTGCGTTTTAAACACCTTTTATCCCGTCTCATTGGTGTGTAGTTTTTTCTAGTCAGGTTTTGAACTGCAGTATTTTCATAGAATAATTTTGAGTGTTTGAACATTTTTAAAAATTTGGGTCTTTAGGAGGAGGTGGTGGGTCCTGATGCCAGACCAGTCGAGAACCACTGCTTTAATTCAAGCATATCACAATAACCTCAACAACCCACGTCTGATATAAAGAGATGAAAGCAGGAGAGCGCGAAAAAGGAAATTAATACCAGCAAAGAAGACCCCTGTAAAGACAGGTGCATCTACAGCACAGAGAGTGATACAAGGACGGAGCAGCATGAGGCGAAAAGTTGTGACGATTACTCACGATGGAGGGCATGTTGTTCTTGGCACCAGGGGGGATGAGCACACGTAGGTCAGGTTTGCGATTGTTCATGCCTAGGTTCATGGGTGGGGGGGATTTAGTCTGCATGTTCTTGTTCATGCCACCTGGAGAGACCAGGAGACCTGGAGAGTTGCGGTGGTTCCCATATCCGTTTCCTACAAGAGAGGTGAGGAAGAAGAGAAAGGAAGGCATAAATATACCAGCATAGTTGAACTGTAGATGAACCAAAGATGTTAAATCTTAAAATGTTATGAAGGAGGACAGTGGATAGTGGCGGAAATGGGATGGGAGAGTGGGGAATGATGTGCGGGAAAGGAGCCACAAGCTAGATTTAATTTTGGTCTGTCCACATACATGTGGAAGCAGATCGTTAAAGTAGTTTCCATGTGTAAACTCCTTAAAATTTCTAAATATTTTCAGGACAGTCTACTCCAAAATGATCCAAAGTTGCTTTTCTGTTAACAGCTTTTTTTGCTTTCAAATGGAGGAGGCAGGACAAAAGGACAGTCTCACATGAAAGCTTTTGGCTTTCATCAGTGCTGCACGTTGTTGGACTTTTAGATTTGGTGTTTCAGAGAAAGTGTGGTAAAGAAAAGGAAGAAGCAGCTTCTTCCATGAACGAAGATCACACTAGTCATGCACTGGTCACATGATATGTACTTCACCCCCCCACCCACTCACTTATGATGAATTTTCATGATTACTTCCTGCTGGGTTCTGACAACATCTCACCCTGACTTCATGCAGTTGCAGAAGGGGGCTTCCAGCAAAAAGTCCATTTAAAGTTTGTGTTAAAACATTGGTTCCCAAATATATATATATATATATATATATATATATATATATTTTTTTTTTTTTTTTTTTTAAATTAAGCAAGTGCCACTTTAGAAAAAAAGGAAGGATCTGTTAATTTTTGTGAAAAAAGGCACATTTTTTTTAGGGGAAAATATCTTAAGTATTTGGGATTATTAAGTTGTATATTTACAAAAAAAAAACAAATTCAGATTATCAGTTTAAAAAGAAAAACTCAAAATTTCTGATTTTGAAAAGTCTTAAAATTTTACTTTCAGAACTCATAAATCTAGGTTTTAAGCGTCACAACTTTACAACAGTGTCCAATCAAAACGGAGACAGTGGTTTGACTTTCAATTTTTCAACTTTATGATATTTAAAAAATTGGTTTACATATTTTATGACATTTAAAGTAAAAAAGTTCTATTTTTCTTGTAAATTATTGACTTTAAACTTGAGAATTGAAGCCTTTTTTTTTAAGATCCTCTTTATTTGTTTATTTATTTAGTGGTGCTAATACAGCGTAATAATAATGTCTAGTTTATACATTGATCTTTTGTCAAGAACAAGCGATCATAGGCCTTTTATGTTAAGGTAATGAAAACAATTTAAACTGATGTTTAATCTTTCTAAGTGTGTCCTGGGGGGGCTGAGCCTTTGTATCTAAGAGTAGGGTGGGCCTAAGGAAGAAAGTTTGGGAACCAAAACATTGTCCGTCTGTGCCGACACATCAAAACTTCAGGGGTTCTGAGCATGTGAGGAAACAAAGTGATCCTGCTTTGAATATCACCACTGTTTGCTCTTCAAGCACCTCGCCCTCCACCTCTGTCACTGTCAGTTAAGGCTGCATGTGCCCGGCAACAGCCAGTGAATCATGTAAAAACATCAAATTACGGGTAGCAGAACCACAGAGAAGGATGGGACCCGTCATTTGTCCATCAGAGCTAAACACATGTACCGCTCTTCCAGACAAAGACCCTGCCTTGGGGTTGCCACCAGATCTCTAAGTATGGAGGACTGAGTACACCTATTTCCTCCTCAAAAACCAGCAGGGCCAAATCTCAGCAGCAACATCATTAAAAAAAATGGAGAGTGGAGCATTCTTGCGAGCAACACAGTCTTTGTTTCTAAACCAATCCCGCAGGCTGTTTTTCCCCTTACTTCTCCCTCCCTCTTCCAAAGGGTAGAACACAGGGCACTGTGTGGACGATCCCACTTGAAAGACGGGCAGGAATTATACGTTAGACATAAATGAATTTCCTAATCATATACTCCAGGGGAAAATGAGTCGCAGATGTCTTCCTGGGCAATTTCCCTCGCTGATCTTTGTTTAATTTGAGAGCGAGGTTTTTGTTGTTTGGAAATGAAAAGTCTCAAAAGCTCAATTTGAACAATCTGAAGAGTAAACGACCGCTAGCGGTGAAAGAAAATGAGGCCGTCTGACGGAGAAGGAGAAAAACAGTGTGTGTGTTTGAGCCTCTGCTGGCATGTGTGATGTGTGAGCTTGTCGAAGTCGATGTTAACAACACAGACTTTGTGCGTTTGAATGTTTTGCTGCATGCAATTTTATGCATATTTCTAAATAAGCGGCTTTTTTTCTGTCACACTGAGTGTACATAAGCATAGTATGACTTCATAAGACTTAATGTATGACTGCTCATGCATATGGATGCACGTGTGTGTTTTGTATTGGACCCTCTTAGTTCCAGTGTCAATCTCACATTAGCAAAAAAGAGGCAGCTGCCTCTTCAGTTTTCCCGCTCTCTCATTCTCATGCTCGGCCCTTTGTGAGATCGAGTGGGTGCATGTGGAGATAGATGAATGAGCCCTCACACACACAGAAAACACACGCACATACACACACTTTGGTAAATAACCCAGCAGGAAGTACATCAGTGTTTCTGTACAGATGAATCAAAGAAGAGACAGAGCTGTGCAGAGGCATTAATGCACACTTTGGTCAAGATGACACGGACTTCATCTCAGGGACAGTTAATCAGACATCTGTGTATAGCCGCCCTGTGGAGATGGCTGCCGTCCAGTCAATTATCTTTGAGACGAGTATGATCATGAGTGGCAGAGGCCAGTCCTTAAGCACTCCAAAAGAAAAATCATTAGCTAATTAAGCTAATGAAGCAGGAGCTGGGGCTTCCTATTCTGCTGTCTGATTTTAGGAAGGGACATTCAACAGCATCGCATTGATTCTTCTTTTTTTTTAAATCAGCTGAAGACATGATATCAAGAGGTTATTTCCACTCTCCTCCTCCACTGATGCGTCTCTGCATGGTCGAGCTAGCGTCAACCGTTTAGAGGAAGTACCAAATTTAAACACAGCTCAGCCTGGAGTCTGCTTTTGCTACTGTATGAAAAGTCACACATAGAGACCGGCGTTAGATCTGAGATTCAGATAAAGCAGCTACATCTGAGGACAGCTGAGGTCAACAGTGAAGGATCACAGCCTGGCTCTGTAGGTGCCATGGTTACAAGTTAGCGCTCTACATGATGCCTGTGTCTGAGATGGCCCCCCTTTAAAGTACTCTCTCTCACAGCCAGACTCACACACACACAGAAAGGAGAGGTGTGGTTACACTCCTGTACATTTTACTGTTAGTGAACAAATTTCTGATGTCCTGTTGTGGTCTAACAGGCGCGCTCCGTTCTATTCCCCATGCACACACTCTTCCGTTGCGGTTTGGCTAAATGTGCATTCAACCCTGAATTCTCCAACTGAACTGAGGTGTCACGCTCACGCTTGCAGCTCGCACAGTTGGTGCAAGGTGCTGCCAAGGATTGAGACACACATCAGTCTGTTGATGTGCGATTTGAACTGATATCCTAAAGACATTCAGTGCATTTTTCTTATTTTAGAGAGTAATTGCTGTGAGGTGAGTTTCTTGTTAGTCCCTCGCAGAGTGCAGATCAGAGCGTACATGACAGCTACATAATTGCACAAATGGAGGTGGGAAGTTTTTTTCACAGGCTGCGGCCTTGGTCTGAAGCTCCCTTCATCATCTCTCTTTCACTGTCTGTATCCCTCATCACCTTTTTCTCCTGCTACCCAGCAGAGGAGTTGATAAATTAAACACATACTGTATATAAACGAGCGAAAATACACAAGTACATACACACTTGCCACAATATTTCCATAGAGGAGACGAGATGACTCAGCCTCTCAGTTACATGCCCTTTTTGCACTGGACTAGAATTACTTTCAGACAGCATTTGATTCAGTCTTAACCCTCCATGTCTGGGTTCCATGTGGCGTTCAAGCGCAGGATAAACAAAAAAATCTACATAGAATTTGCAGGTAAAATCTTAAGCATGACCTCCAGATATAAGACAAACATCTTTATGCAAATGCTGCAATCAAAATTGACTATCAGGGCTATTTTTCTACATGCTACATGATACTTTTTGAGTTCATATATAGTTTGAGAAGTGTTGCTAGGCAGCAGTAAACAAAAATGAGCTAAATTCTTGCAGGCTGTAAAACTTTTCAAATGCAATTATCCTCCTTAACTCTGGAAGATTGGGTCAGAAAATCTCATCACGTCTACATCAGGAGGCTGCTGTCAAACACATGGAAACAATGATCCTATTAAACTTCATATGCCAACATTAACCCTTTAAACTTGCACTATAAATGTGACAGTCTCTTTTTTTCTTTCAAATAAAATTTGATGAGGAAAAAATCAAGTCTTTCGTAGGAAATAATTCACTGAGGTGAAGCAAGTATTAGTTCATATTGATAATGTTTGTTTTTGGGAATGTAATGGAAAGTGTGGGTTTTTGATTACAACTTGTACAGATTGACAACAATGGATTTAGGACGTTCATTGGTAGTGGTAATTCTCTGAACGAAAGGCTTTGAAATGGTGTCAATTTTGTCGGCTAAAGGTATGACTCAAAATGTTGGTCGACAGCCTTTTTTCCATGAGAAATATCAGACTAAGACTAGCTAAAAATAGATCTTTAATGACTAAAACTCAGCCTGAAAGTCAGTTTAGTTTTCAAATGAGACTAAAATGTAATTTAGTTGTCGTCAGACATTCAAAATCCATGATCTCTCCACTGCGGGTAAATCCATGAAAACACAAAGCCTCTTTAGCTCTTCTGCCGCTTAGCTGTAGAAAGCAGGGATCCCAGGTTACGCAGAGTGCATAGAACACACTAGTATGATTCGGCACCAGATTCATGCAAAGAGAATGAATGTTTGACTAAAATTTAAATTTCTGTTGACTTAAACTGGCTTTGGGTATGGTTTGGGTTTTTCTCTTTTTAAAAGGTGCTTTTGCCTAACCTTGCAAAGCAGATGGATTTACCATGCTCCATCTCTGTCATCAGGCAAATTTGTCTTGAAAAGATCCAATCTACAACGCTTGTGTCAAATTGAACACTATTCGGACCAATCAGCATTATTTGAGGAGATCAAGGCAGTAGCTATCAGCGGGGTTTAGATGTACTGAACTCTGATGGCAACGGCTGCCTCCAATGAGGTGATTAGCTTGGAATTAAGCATATAGCATCAGTTTTATCAAAACTGGACCATATTTCAGTATGAAATAAAGAGTAAACCAAACAGTAAAAGCTTTTCATGATGGCTGCGGCCATGGTAGCTATTAGCTTAGATGTAGCACTAGGAAAGCTGCAGTTTAATCAGACCTGGACCACATTTCTTTCTAAAACAAGAGCGAAGAGCCATACTGAAAGCTTTTCTTGGCAGGGAAGATATTTTTGTATGTTTCTGACTGATCTTGGCATGAATTTTATTCACTGAGAAGCTCTGGTGTTCACAAACTAAGGCAGCTGCAGCCTGTCAGCTTAGGAGAAGCGCATGCATACAAGCTCATTTTGTCTTGTCGCTCTGATTGGCCCATCATCATTGTGACAGACAGAACATCCCTCCAATTACTTAACAAGAATTTTTAAAAAGCACTGCCCTCCCCAAACGCTTTCTATGGGAGTTTTTCCAGATGAATGTGTTCATCCTATGGATCTCTGAAACAGTCATCTGGCGTGTCAAGTTAACTGGGGCCTAAACAGTACGTGAATTGATACTTTAAAGTGTTTTTAAAAAGTCAGCAGCTGAATAAGAATTATCTAAGAATTGTAACTGATTCAGAAATAAGATGCCAATAAAAAATACAAGTAAAGAAAATAGGTGCAACATCTTCACATAACTTATTTCATGCCTTTTCTTTGGAGTGACGTGTATCGCATTTGGGTGGTGAGGTACTGAAAGGAGGCACAGAAATCAGTCTTTTAGTTTGGTACAGTAGGTATTTGATGTGTTGGCACAGGTACTATGTTGGTACTGGACTATGATACTCATCCCTTACTAGAACAGGACTAAAATATTTCTGAGTTTTCGGCAACAAAACTAGACTATAACTCTAGTGCCTTGGTTCTAATCTGGTGGGTCACGAAGCCGTTTTCAATGGGTTGTAAATGTAGGCCTGGGACCAAAATATGTGTCAAAATGTATGATATGCTTTTATTTGGAAGGATATGTCTCATTGCTTTGTTGCTTTATGTCTTTTGTTACCAAACTGACCCATTTTTTAATTGAAAATGTTTGGCCATGATTAAAAAATCTAATAAATTTAGGTTCTCATCAAGGGGGCGGTGGCTGCCAAAACTAACACTGCTGTGAAAACTTTATCTATATGAAGAGTAAAGCTGAAAAAGTGTTGTGCTCAGGTGCATGTCTGAGCTATGTGCATCTAAAGTAACACTAAAGTAGCACTAACCCCCTCCACCCCCCCTTAAAACCAGGCCACAAAAAACACTCATACACTCCAGACAGCTTCTCCTACAATCATCTTATCAAACCTGACGGTGAGGAGAGGAGGAACATTAAACGGGTCTTTGTGGTGCCACCTCACCATGACTCACTCAGAGGAATATCATTAAAAAGGCTGACCAAGTTCACAAAACACTTCCATCTGTGTTCCCCTCCTTCTTCTCCTTTACAGCTTCCACCATCAGTGGATATTCATCACTGTACCCCCCCCCCACCCCCCTAATATAAGATTTAAGAGCGCTTTGAATGGAATCTTTTAGCTCCCACATGACTCTCACTCCATGTCGTGTTTTTCGCCGCCGCTGCTGAGCGACACATAGCTCGCACAGAGCGCCTCTGTTCCTCTGGCGTGGTGACACAAAGGCTACATTTGAAGCATGCTCTGCAGCACGCCGTTGACCAAACGCACGCCACAACAAATGGCCCTGTTGTACGCGCAAAGAGTGACCAGACAGAGAAACCAGACATTGACCCCTTGTGATTGAGCCCTTGGGGCCAGACGGGGCTGCCCAGCTGTGCCCCTCACTGCCCCCCAACTCTTCATTTTTACACTCTGTACTGTATACTGCGGCTGTAAAATTTAACCCTTTAAATAAGAGTCTCTCTGCCATAAAGTTGGGCCTGACATGTCCTCGGGGACAATTCCACTGACACAGAAGCTAACACATAAGATTTCTTACACATGTTGCTCAGACACTCCGCTCTCCACAGGATCATTATGGCATGGTGAGCCACTCCAAACACTGAATTAATTTGATTGTAGACACATGATAGCAGTTAACTGTGTAGAGAGTTTGTGTAGCTAAACAACTCGCTCCAAATTGGGGCTGTGGATGATGTCACTTTAAATTAAAACCCTATGAAGATATGTGTCATTAAAAAGAGAAAATCTGAACTTAAATATCCTATGCCAGTTTGCAGCCTCATTTTAGAGTGCGATTATGTCCCGTTTCCCCCTCTTGTTCTGGCGTTTTACAGCTAAACGCAGGCAGGATGTGTCACAGCCTCGACGCTGCGCAAACATTCCCAGATGAACTCCACGACCACTAACATCAACACATCATGGACAAAATCTCCACTCAGGTTTGGGTTACTATTAGTCATGCATTTTACAGCCCCGAGTGGGTGAGTGGGTGTCATTTATGTGCTTGTATGTGTATGATAGCAGGAGCAGACAACTGTGTGTAAGGAGAGGAGGCCGTTTCTTACCAGCACTGGTGCCTGCGCCAGTGGTGAGGTCAGCACCCATGAGGCCACCTGAAAGATGAAAGAGAGAAAACCATTAGAGGATAGACACCCACGTAACATCCACTCTGCCTCCTGTCTCTTACCTCTCTGGCCTCTCAGAAGCTAACTTAATTTAATCACAATCCACTGTGTGAGCGTGTGTGTCGTGTGTATGCGCATCGATGCTGCCTCCCACTCAAACCTTTACACTTTGAAAAACTGGACACAGGAGCCGCTGTCCAAGAAAAATGACACATTATTATTTTTAAGCCATGCGAGGTGGAGGAGTGGGAGGGTCTGTGTGGTTTGGTGTGGATGCTGCGAGCGCCAAAGCTCATATTTAGTTTGTGCTGGCGCTCGCAGCATCCAGTTGTAATGACAGGGTGAGCGTGTGGGCAGCAGCCTTCAGACCAGAGGGACAGAAAAAGGACTTTGGACAACAATAACAATCCAACAAGCCTGATTTGCTTATGTCACCAGAAGCTCAATGCCTATACATAGAGGCCAGACGTCCCAAGTGTAGCACCTCGCACTAAATCAGCCAGACTTTGGGCTTTAATATGATATGAAATCATCAACTTGCTTTAACCAAATACCAAGCAATATGTGCATATGCACCGCAGAGGGACTATTTTAGATTACTTCACTGAATTTAGAAGGAATATTGTGGTCAGCTGTCATGAATTAAATTTTGATTTGATGTGTGTGTCTATTTTAATATGTGGTCACCCTACAGCTGGAGTCTGAGATTTTATTTTATTTTTTTTAACAAAAAGGCTTTATGACAGTTTGCGGGGTAAAACCTAAGATTTTGAGATTAGGTTCATGATTTAATGAGATTAAATTCATGAAGTTCATGAAAAAAGTAGTAAAATGATCAGGGATGCATGATTTTATTGGCAGGATGTCAGTATTAGCATTTAATATTTATATGGGCAAATATGAAAATTACTGCTGATATTTACGATGATTTATCAGCTGTTAACAGCGGCTTATACTGCTGTAATATTGGCAGTATGTATGAATGAGTTTGTGGAATTTTAGGCAGGACCAACAGAAATACGTCAGCTGGAGTCTTTCTCTTTCTTTATCCTCATTCCTTAAACTTTAAAGGGTGCTTAGATGACTTAACTTTTAGGTCTGAAATACCTATTTGAATAGCCCTATCAGTATTCACTAAAAGATATTTGTAAATATCGTCATATTAGGATATCGTCAAAAATCCAAAAGTCATATTTTGACGGGAATAAAGTCAGAATATTACAAGATTTAATTGTCATTTATTTGCATTATTTTGAAAGTTATTTTCAGAAAAGTCACAGACCTCATGATGCATTAAAGAACACTGAACATCTCAAGAAGAACAACCTATTTTAGTTTCTTTAACACCATCTTTATGGCCACAATGTGCACTTTTTATGTAAGCAGCTCTGTTGTATCATATCTGCTCCAAAGACCCAAATATTTTCCATGTAACTGAGTATAAATCACTACAGGTGCACCACTTACAAATATCAAGGACAATACCATTACCAGTGTTTTTTTTCAGTTCTTCCTTTGGTTTAGATTTCTTTGATATTTTGTTTCATGTTTAACCACAAAAACAGATCAGTCTGTCCAACACGTAACTTCTTCTGCTTGGTAAAAACCATCTCCTCTAAATCAGCTGCCAACATCTGTTCATGGTGCATTATTTGCTGATGTCAACAGGGCTGAATTTTCCACTATCAGTGTTGATCTGGTGCTAATCCATCCAAGTGACAATTATGGTGCAAAAATGTAGTTTATAAGGATTCCAATTTGCCACAAACTGTTCTGTAGCTAATCTTTAGCGAATCCAAAAGTGAACAATTCTGAGAAGGATTAAGTAAGTTCACTGTCTTATGAAATGTTTTCAAAAATGTGTGGCACCCCCCCAGCTTAAAATAATGAAAAGAAATGATTGGATTATAATTAAACAGCTGTTTCAACTTTTTTCCAGGAAAAGTAAAATTTGAATCACTAAAAATAAGGACCTAAAACTTGTTAATTTTCACAATTTTACAAATTGACTGTTATCTTGTAATATTATGAATTTCTTCTCTTACAGCACCTTT
The DNA here is from genome assembly GCF_018320785.1 of Cheilinus undulatus. NCBI lineage: Eukaryota > Metazoa > Chordata > Actinopteri > Labriformes > Labridae > Cheilinus > Cheilinus undulatus. Next base: position 19,973,899 of record NC_054869.1, on the reverse strand, counting down.
TTGTACTTTTAGATCTTTATTCTCATAACATTACAACTTAAATCTTGAAATAAAAACTGCCAGTATCAACCTGAGTGATAGATCTGATAGACGGATGGGATAACAGCATGTGCATGGGTGCATGAGTGTGTGTTAGGCCCTACCTGTGTTACCTGCACTGGGGGGTCTGTGAGTCACTCCGGGAGACATGCTGTTTCTCTGTAGGCCGTGGTGCGCCAGTGGCAACAGGTTATGATTTCCCAGGGAGCCGCCGGGATGGCTGTAGATGAGATTGTTCTGGTTGCTGACGGGAATGGACACAGGCATGTCGTAGTTGGATGGGGGCACGGCCTGCTTGGAAAAAGAGAAAAGGGGGGGGGGGGGCAGAGGCACAAGTTTGGTCAGTCAAAGAAATTGGAAAACAGCATTGATATTGCAAAAGGGACTTTTGGAAAGGAATGGACTCTGGAAGAGGGAGAGGGATATGACTGAAAAACAAAATGACGATCTGCAGTGTTACTCCATAAACGGGCAAACAGAGAAGGAAGAAAGGCAGAACACAGCCATGTTTAAAGGATAAAATGACAACTGGATGGAAAAGAGAACAAGGATAACACAACAAGACAGTGTGCATGGTAGATAGGAGTAATCCACTCAAACAAAAGGGTTAGAAAACTTCTCTCAAATTCACTCCCCAAGATAATACATGTGTTGGCACAATTTTGGCATTCAAATTTGATCTTGCATGGCATGGTTACTTTGAGCACTACTCTAAAAACACACTGTGAAAGAATCCACATTTCCCTGTAATGTATTGTGATATTTTTTGTTGTGAGAGGCAGAAAGTTGACCTGATGTGGTCACTGTTTAAATTCCCTGAGCTGCATTCCTGGTTGACTACATTTAAGAAATCAGCAGCTTATGGTTTACTGGGAAGAAAGCCAACGGCATCCCACTGTTCTTAAAGAGCTAAAGATAATTCAGTCCGTCTTTACCTCACTCAAAAAAGCCTGCAGCACTCCATGCAAAAGTAGCTTCCAGACCGGCCTGAATGCAATTAGAAATAATTTATTTTTCTGTCACATGGAGCTAATGCAAAGTGTTTTTAAGCGGTAGACTCTCATCAGTCAGGAGTCTCATCAGGAACATGAGGAGAGGTTAGGCTGCAGGCCTCAGGCGTCTAGTTTGTCATGTTTATTGTGTCACTTGGCTGAGGGGCTTAACCTTGGGAGTGCCCTGGAAGTGGTTGATCCTGCATGTTAGCTTTAGGAAGTAGAAAATAGGGCTCTAAATTACTGCCATGTGTCTTAGCAACTGCATGAGGGGGATCATCAGTGTGGCGTATGTGGATGTGGGATGTGTTTTTGCAGCACTTCTACATCTTTTTCAATCATCTCCTCTTTGTTAACATTCCCCCTGGTCAGCCAAATATTATTTTAAAATACAATGATGCTTACTTTGACCATATTTTACTGCAGGGCTTTTGCACATTTTTTCTTTTACTTCAACTTTACACAGGAGTGGGTTAGCCAGAGCTATGGATGCTTTCTTTTACAACCAGTGAGGGGATGTCTGTATTTTTTCTTGGATGCCTTGTTGGAGTTTTATACTTCATGGCTTCTCTGTGCAGCATGTTCTGATCATGAGCGAGGTGCCTGTGTTTTTTTCATCACTCAATGTCAGGGTATGAGGGCCCCGTCTGTAAGCTGTCCTTCAACTGGTGCCATCCTTCCTGTTTTTCGCTCGTCTTCTTCCTCCGCCTCCCTACCCCCACTCACGCAGTCCGCTCAACAGTCCCCTGCAATCCAGAGGCCCAGCTTTTGGCAGCCACCCTGACCACACACTGAACTGCCACTTGTTGTGTGCAGACCCCCCCCCCCCCGCCTCCCAAACCCCCTGTCCCCACCCAGCTCCGATCCCAAACCCACTCCACCCCAGCTCACAAACCACTGCTTTGCTTCTAACCACATCTCCTCTCTGTGCTCCAACGTGGCTCAGACACTACTGTTCTTCTCTGAGTTATCTACCATGGAATTATCTCTTTCTAAAGAGCACTAACCAGTCCAATATGGTGCTTTCTGAATGGAGGGAAAGGCTTAGATTACATAGAAAGCTGCCTCTGTTTTGTGGTTTCCAGCCACTTCTGTGAAATTAACACTATATTGTAGAAATCTGGTGGCTCACATATCTTCAAAAACTCTACAACCATTAATAATGAGGCTATTTCAAAGATGCTGGAATGAAATTTAGGCATACAAGTAAGTTATGTTAGAATCAAGGTTGTCATAATACCAGATTTGATAAATATTAAAGTCTTTGACACCCAGTATTGCATATATTTCAAACTTCTGCACACAACTCCTGTCTAAATTCCCTGTACGTGAAATATGCTAGTGTTCTTCTGCAATTTAGGCAGTGTGCAGGAGCTTAATGGAGGAGTGGACTGATTCATTGCTATTAAACAAACCTATCTTGTGAAATAATTGGTAAATTTGGTCAATTTTAAATGACATTAATAAAAATGATTAAATGATTAATAAAATGACAAAGGTTGTATTATTTTTAATACATGTAATGTCAAAAAGTATCAAAATATTGTAAATTTTGGCAGCTTTTATTTGGTATGATATCAAACATTTTGGTCTGATAATGTTTCAATGGCTCATTGTTCATCCTTGTCTTTTTAGGCGACTGATTGCTGTACAGGAGAAAGGAAAAGCAAATGCAGGCTGCACCTCCCCTGTGAGCCAGAAAAAGGCATTATGGGAAGAAAGTTCAAAGAGGAAACCTGGTAAGGTTAAAATTTGTCATAAAGCAAAGTCTACAATTACTGAAGACAAAATGCGTGCTAGTTCTGGTTACAGTTATGTTAAATTAAAGGACCATTCCTCAACTGTAATCAAGCAAAATCAAAGGAGTTTAAGCACACAATGTCATTTAACTCTTGTTTTCCTCACTCTCACTTTGAGTATTTAGTCTACAGGCAAACACTTGTGGTTAGCTGGGTTAGCTCAACAGTTACTGGCCAGTCAGCGTTTTGTTAGCCTGTAGCGTGGTGCCAGCCCCAGTACTTACAGGTATCTTATGGGTTTTTATCATGTGATCAAACTCCTCGTTTATCTGTTTGTATTTCTCCTCAGTGCGTGGAGTAAGGATGAGAGCAGACTCGAGCTCCGGGCTCTCGCCGCCTTTGTTCTCCTTCTTGTTCAACGCCTGCCAGGTCCCCACAAACCACAGAGATGGACACAGGGAGACACAGATGAAGGGACGAAAAGATAGGCGGGTGGTGGAGAATGAGGAGACGAAGACGGAGACAGACGAAGGGGGGAAAAAAAGGGAAAAGAGAGGAAAGAAAGGTAAGAGGAAGGCTCGGGAAATAACGAGAGGTACTTACACACAGTCTCTGTCTGCTGATCATCAGATCAATGTCTTCGTTTATTTTCCTGTACTTGTCCTCAGACTCGGGGCTGTGGCCGACCGAGTCGTCTGCGTCGGGGTCCGGGCTATCACAGCCATTTAGGCCCTTCTTTCTCAATGTCTGCAAACAGAGCAGTTACACAAAACAGTTGAAGGGCTTTGGGGATGAAAACCAGGTGAGAAAGCTTGGGATGGAAAAATGATGATGAGAGTGTGGAGGGATGTTTTTCTGAATGAAACCTGCCAAAGATAGGTCTAGTTGGTAGGGTTGGGTATTGCTATTGATTGCCTGAATCAACTGTGATTCATGATTCGATTTCATCTGATTCAGTATGGATGCATGTAGGGACATTTTAGTTGCAAACCTATTTTACTTTAACTTTAAAGAGATTCTCAGAGAACAAAAGCTGGAAATAGTACAAAAATGTTCCATCTAGGCACAGTATTCAAAATATCAAGGTTTGCATTAAGAACGACCCCAAACTAGCAGAATTGACATTACATTTTACATCCACGTGTCTAAAGGTGTCATTTCCTGAGCTGTCAGGATATTGAACAGGCCTATATATAAAGCTCGATCTCTTGATTATATGAATCAATATCGTAATTAAAAAATGTGAATCAATTATTTGAACCCCGTCCTACCAATCAGAGAGTGTTTGGAAAACCACTAGGAGAGGTGTAACTCCTCCTCCTCATTTTTAAACTACAATTTTGTTTTCCGGAGAAATCTTTTCACAAAAGTTCTTGAACTTTCCGATGAATCACTTTGGCAGGCTCCATTCTGACCTCCCTTGAAAGCGGGTGAAATGAGGATACACTGGTTGCTTCTTTAACAAACACACATATAAACATTCACGATGGCACAAAAGATTTGATCAAATCCAATAATGAGACATGACAAATGATCAAACTCCTGACCATATAACAAATCCTGGGACCTTAAAACCTCATGATTAGGCAGGAAAGGGAAAAAGTAATAAAATGAGAACATAATCCATAACCAGAATCATTTGTGGGTCATGAAATACAGTTCAAACACAGTAAGGCAGTTCATGACTTTGGTGTATGTGCTCTTAAATGTGGCAGTTTCTGTTTTGGCCACCTGATGGCCACCTGCCCCCGTAAGAGTGGCCAGAAAACAGCAGCCTCTCCGCTCGCTCACCACTCCCTGAGAGCGGCACAGGCACACAAAGACAGAGAGAGAGAGCTGCCCATGTCCTTCCTTAGATATTGTTGACAACCATAACAACAGGGATAAGTTTCAGAGCACATTACGGTGTGTGATAGCACCGGGGTGTGTTTGCTTGAGCGAGCAGGCACGTAGCGCTTAGGTGCTGTGTTCGTTTGCCTCGTAAAGTGAGAGACAAAGACGGAGCCGGAGAGAAGAAAAGTACAGTAGCTGACAGTTAGAGATCTCATCAAAGGCACCCCCCTTCCTCCCCCTCCTCTCTCTCTAACTCTCCCCCACCTCCTCCTCTCCTTCCCTCTCTCTCTCTCCTCCTGGCTTTAATAAAGGGAGATTAGTCTACAGGAGGAATATCACGGGCCTGCTCCTGTCTGTGCAGTCGTCGCTTCACACTGCGCTCTCCTGCTTTCATCTGAAGCTCCATATCAGACAGACGTAATTAAATTTACTTTAGCACACCCTGTATTTGATGCTGATCAAGTGTGTGTCTCTCTTTTCCTTCTGCGTATATGATGGAGTTTGTGCGTGTGGTGAGTGTCTGTGTGTGGGAGGGGAAAGAAGGGGAATGAGTCTGTGTTTGTGTGTGCATGTGTGGGTGTGCTGTAGTGGGTGTTAGCGTCGAGAAAAAAGAGAGAGACCGAGCAGGAGAAAAGGAGGAAGATAGATGCTAAGATAAGTTAATCTCGGTGAACTTCTCCCTCTCGTTTTTTTGTTTTCTCTCCGTCAAGAGATACGAGCGCTCGCTACTCCATCACAACCAGCAGCAGGAGTGACAGGGAGCGATCTGCCTGCTTAGAAAACAAATAACAATCCAGTCATCTCTCATGTCAGCACAACAAAGGGCTGTTTTGAGTGTGGTTTTAGTGAACTTAGAGGGCTCCTTTTGTGTGTGTGATAACTGTTTGATTCCTGAGGCGTCTCGTGGCGAGGCAGCTACTGTAAGCGTGTCAACATTCACTGGCTCTCCTCCTCTCTCTCTCCCCTTCTCTCTCTCTCTGAATCCTCACTTGGCCCCCAGAGTGGAAATCTGGAATTCTGAATTTGAAAGCATCTCTCACATCTTTGACAGTCTTCAGGAAATCACACCAAACAAATCAGCAGCGGCGATGCAGGAGATCTGACTTCTAACAGACCTGCAGTGAATCAGGCACTCTTGCTCGATCTGAGGTGGATGAGTCAAGAGAACAAAGGGGTTGCAAAGGTTTAGCACGCTGTCTTTTTTGGCAAAGGCGCGAGATGTGAAAAAAGTTTTTCGCTGTTTTCTTTTGTGGAGTTTCATTCCGGCCTTGGCGATGCATCATATCGAGCTGACAAGAGCTGAACCGCTGGCCTTTTTCCGTTCACAAGAGAATGCATGAAGGAAAAAACACAAGTTTTCTTCCTACTAGCATGGATTTCTAACACCTACCGCCGAGCAGCTCGAAGAGATTCACTTCCATTCTTGGAAGGGGAGAGCTAGAGCTGGTGTAAAGGTGACACCCATATGGGGTAACTGGGCTGGTGGTCCTGCAGGAGGAAGGGGGGTGGGAGATGGTTGCATTGGGTGTTGATGGGGTTCAGGGAGCTGGGGGGTGTTACATGACTTTGAAGCATGTGGCCCAGGCTTAGTTTCTCTACAGGGTGCGGTACAAGGGCGGTATGCTACCCATTCAAGTAATGCCCACCTGTTTACAGACTTCACACCTGTTGCCAAAAGCTGACACATGACCCTTCAACCAATCAGAGCCTTTAGAGCGTTTATACAGCCATAGAAGGGCCTCTATCTCCTACCACTTCGCTCTTGTCATCTAATGTATTTCCCCTTCTCTTGAAGCCTATTGCTTCATCTGTGCGCTGAACTCTGCTCAGCCAGCAGCTCCAAACAAGGCGTCAGTGACATCATCACACATCAGAGACTTATATTTCAAATTGACTGAGAGAATAATGATCATGGAGGAAGAAGTGCCACTGTTTTGTATAGAAAGAAAGAGTATGAGGAGCTGCCATGGAATGGAGTCTTTGGGGAATATGCTAATATTCTGAGGATTAAACAAAAACACTTTGGTGCAGCTCACTTGTGCCAGGAATTTTATGCACATAACATCCACCCAAATTATTATTCTTATTAAAATTCATTCAATTTATCAGGGTTTGGATTTCCAGTTTTTTTTTTTTTCCCCCGCAAAGAAAAGCTCATTATTTCACTCTCACACAATCACTGCTGGGGTAAAAGGAGACTTTTTGAGAGGAATTAGTAGCCATTTTTCTATTGATTTTCAACTATTTCTATTGTACTTTTTTGTACCATTAACAAAGTTTCGACACACATGAAAAATATAGGCTAATGTGGGCTTAATATGAAGTGATAAACCAGAGAAAGATAATGGAAGATGGAGGTAGGGGGACAAAATAAAGTATAAATAACAAACTACTGTAATGTGAACATTCAATGTGCTACTGTAAGTGTAAGAAGGAGAAGGAGATACAGCGAGGAAAGACTCTAAAAAGCTGTGTATGCTAGCTTGGCTCTGTGTCTTTCTCTGTGGCCCCTTTGGAGGCTTGCTCCTAATTAAACTCCTTCTTCATGATGCTCCCTCATGACTCGACTTGTCACAGGGCCTGTGTGAAGCAGGCGCAGCATAGACACGGCGTCCTACATACTTAGACACCTGTCTCATCAGTACCCTTCAGCTCTGCACCCTCAACTAGGCTGGACTAGTCTAGGACTGAATAACCCGGGTTAGATAACTACTGAGAAAGGTTAAGTGAGGCAACCAGGGCTTAAAATTATTCATTTTGGTTCACCAGTCAAAACATGTTTAGGATTTGTTAGAAAATAAATCCATGCTCTCTCATTTCATAGTTTGGTTTGTGGGTGTTTACTTTCCGAAGCTGTTGAGAGAAACTGGGGAGGGTATTTGGGTGTGAATTCTGTGTGGCCCCAGGGGGTCTACGAGGGACAGCTGATGCCTGTCCAGTGCTCCTGCCATACCAGGATCTGTCTGCTCGGCATTCTGCCACCCTGCTCACCCTCTCTACCCCCTCCATCCATCTCTCTGCCCCTTCTCTCCGTCTCAGTCTGCTGCCCAGTCTGTCTCCCTACCTCCGTCTTCTTCACCTCATTTTCCTCGATAATCCCATGTCTCGACAGAAGCCGCATCCAAACATTGTTGGTGCGATGGGTCCGTTTTTATTTCTGATTGACTCTGACTGGCCTTCGTGGCTGATCGTTCCCCTCTGCAGTTATTTTGGCACTGGCTGAAGGCTACAACACATTCAATATTGTGTTTATGGCCATTGGCGACAGCCTGGCCAGTAAATGTTTCTCAGTGTCTTCAACCCGATGGCTGACAGCGACGCGGCAAACCCCCTTCTACAAAAACAGCCCGTCTATAAAAGGCCTTTTATATCTTTGCCAACACTGCATGGTCTTTAGAATACACAAACTATTGTAAGCAAAACCAAGAGTTATGAAAGAAGATAGTATAGTAGCAGAGAACAAAAGTGGTACCGTATAAATGCAGCTGTTTATGAGTTTTAGTGTTTTGCAACAGTTGATGGAAAACAAGAAGAGGACCAAATAAAAACAGTAATAACCATGACACTTACAATTCATCATTTTTTTGTGTCATTTAAATAAAACCAGATTTACTGGAAGAAACAGCTTTTCAGACAGGGTTATATTTGAAAATGTTAATTATGATGAAGGGAGATTCAATAAATCTCTGAGATACCTTCCAAGATGCTCTTGTCCCTCTAAGATGTGACCACAGATTACACCTACAGAGTTTTTGTGGACTGGTTTAGAACCCAGTTAGGATGATAATGAAATTAGAAAGGACTCCCTAATAATCACATACAAAATGTGTACAAACTTGGGGGCAACTATAGTTAATTTGTCTCATTTTATTCATAAAATGTCCAAACTTTTGGATGGAACTTCACATCCCTTTCAGAAGGGATGAGATATTACAATTAATCTAGGTGGTCATAAAGTTCTTCCCCTGTGGATTAAGACCCCCAGCACCACTGCACAACAACCACCCTATGAGTAGCTGTCCTGGTGACACAAGTGGGGCAATAATGTGTTTTAGATGTGCTCTCATTCTCCTCATTTTAATGCCTGTCTGGCTCACTCATACTTGCTCTCATTTTTGCCCCCCCCCCCACACACTCTCTCTGTCTCTCGCTCACTCTTTCTTTCTGCCTTTCCGAGTAGAGGGAAACATCAGAGGGATCAGGCTGGCTTAGCTTATTGGAAGCAGATGGCAGACCAAAGGCAAGAAGGCCACAGTTTCATGAAGCGTGGTTTGAACATGCCAGGACCATGTCGAGGGGCATGCCCATGGATGATGGCTGTGTGGTGTGTCTGAGTGTGTATATGCGTCTGTTGATTTTTGTAGGTTACCAATCTGAAGAAATGGGACCCCAAATCACAGCCTGTCCCCTCCATCATCTGTGCATCCCTATGCACTGGTTGAAAAACGATTGCATCAATGACTTTTCAATGATTTGGTTGGCTTTGAAGCCCCTCACTCCTGGTGCCCTGCTGCACTATAATCAGGAATCAAAGGCTGGCATCTGGGATCCATCAACCCTGGGCAAAGTGGTCGTGTGTTCAGTAATAACGGCATCTAAATTTGTGATTACTAGCTGTCTAAGGATTAGTAGATTTATTTAAAAAGTGGAGCACAAAATGAAGTATTTAGAGAAAGTAGGGGGGACAAAAGAAAGACACAAAGGGTGTTGTGCGCCGCAAGGTTCCTTCGCATTTCTGCAAACATTGTGATAATGCATGTGCTAAAATCACCATTAAGAGGAGAGCGCTGCAGACGAGAGCCCACTCACAGACCGACAGTGTTAGCTAGCCAGGACGCAGCACAATACCAGATGGTGCAGTGTTTCCCATATGGAATAGACAAACACTAAGCACATGTCAGAATCCAACACTGTTTGCTACAGCAGCATCCCGGCCCCGGGAACAAAGTGGTCATTCAGACTAGTCACTACACTGTATAATTACCCAGATAGACATTATGAGACACAATGCCAGCTCAGTGAAATTGAATAAAGAGGGCACTTCTGTCTACACCCTCGACCGACCCATCTTTCATCCCATCTACACTCTAGTTGCATAATACAGCTCTATTCAAATCAGAGGAATAAGCATGTGTCTACATGTGTATCTGATTCAACATAAAAATCAATTGGACAGGGTAAATTGTGTGGAAAACATTCACATATTTCTACACAGTAATGCCATATAAGCAGTGTCACACATGTCTGAAGTGTGACATTATCAATAAAGCCTTTCACTGGATTATTCAAGCTATGATCAGATAATAACAATGTGACAAATTCACCAAATTCTCTCAGGGTGGTAAAACTTCAAGCACCCTTCCAGTCATCCTCCTCTCCTTCTCTGTCCCCCCACCAATCGTCACTTATCGTCTTTTGTCTCTCAGTCTCTTATCGCCTAGTGCCATGGCAGGAAGAGGGACCCTGAGGGAGGCCTCAAGTAACAATGACCAGCCGCTTGACCTCTATACTGTGACCTTGAGTTTCCACACCCTGTCCAAAGCAGCAGCCACCATGGCAGGGGAGGAGGTGGGGGGTTGGGGGGGGGTTGCTGCAGGCTGGGGCAGGGAATGCCATGTACAAAAATAGCTATTCATTATTCTGTATTTTCCACAAATAGTTTCAAAGAACAAGGCATCATTTCATCTTAATGGCTGGCGTGAATTGTTCTGGGCTGTGTAGTGGAAAAGCCTCGCCTCTTTGGCCTCAGAAGTGGCCTGCCTTTTTCACCGCTCCACACCACAGGGACCACATATTGGCACATTTCAAGCAAGTCTATTTATATCAAAAAAGCTTCTTTTTTGTTGTTGTGGGAGTACCTCAGACTTCCGCTTCGGCATATTGACCTTAAAAAACACCTCTGACTGAGATCCAAGTGCTACTTAGTTTCTTGTCTGAGGTTCTGCTTTTCTGGGCAGCAGGCGTCTGATGTGGAATAAAACGCTCAGCCTTTAGATCATGCACATTATCTGTCATCTTGCTTTTAGCCTCTCTTAAAAAGTGGAAGCGGCGTATAGTCTATAAAATAGGAACTCAGTAAACTCGCTCACTTTATGTCTGAGGCTGGCGCCGTAGACAGATGTGTGCCAGTCTAAAGCTTTAAACTGAAAATGTTGAGCTCTATGAGGAGAATAAATTAGTCATGTGTCTTTTGTATGTACTGCTATTCTATTGACACAAGTAATATAACTCTCCCCAAATGTGTTTTTTTTTTTTCAAACTAGTAGACAGGAAGCCTCTGTTTGGTAAAGTTTGAGAAGATGAAAACAAGCACATTAAAATAAAAGGCGCCTTTATTCCAGAGATCAAATGTTTATGGGCACCTCAGGGTCTCAAACCAATGGTCTTGTGCATGTGGTCGCTGAGGGCAACTCCTCAGGGTCGAGCCACAGAAACAGAGCGAGAGAGAGAGACGGAGGCTGAATGAATAGCCTGACACTTCGCTTACTCACTGTTCTGATACAAAAACAACCACCACCCACCCTGTTTCAAACAAAACGAGGGGAGGGAGCGAAGAGAAAGGGAGAGAGAGAGAGAGAGAGAGAGAGAGATTCCAGGCCTATTCTTCTACCCTCTCCCAGCAAAGGACCGACAGCCGGCAAGGCAACTATTTTTAGCCTCACCACACGCTATTTTTAGACCACTTTTGGAGGCATTTATTAGCAAAAGAGTACATCAAATACAAGTGTGCGATGGTGGTGGGTGTTTGGAGGGCGGGGCTTCAATTTGACCATCTTACAAACTAGTTTTTATGTGGTGAGCTGAGCAGCCAGTGACAGGGCTGCAAAGGAAAAGTGGATACATGTAGGGGGAAACATGGACGACTGTGTTTTTGTGGTCTGCTTTTTGTCCCGCCACTCTTTTCTATGCATAAAAGGAAAAACAGCTCATTAGGAAGTTTAAAAGGAGCAGACATGAAAAGGGGGAGGACAAAAGGACACCTAAGCTGGTGAAATAAATGACATTTTGATCATTAGGTTGAAGTTTTATATATAACAAGTAGGTCTGTCAGTATTACTTGTGATGTGATTAAGGTCCATAATAAGCACATTAATGTCATGCTTTATTGCCCATTTCAGCACACTTTGGTTAAGCCACTGTAGCGTCTCCTTGCAGCCCAAATGATGTAAAATAAGTCTACCATTGTGCCCTAATGTCTAAATTCACTTTATAAAACTCACAGTCAGCTCAGTGGGCAAGTTAAAGGTCATCTGCATCTTGTGATATCAAACATGAACCTTTTTACCTTTTTTTTTTCTTTTCATGTTCCTCTTTTCCATGAGCCAAAGATCTCAGGTGATCATGAGGCTTTCTCGCACATTTGTCATACTGGCCATATCACTTTAATAATTATAGCACTCTATCTAGACAGCGTAGGAACAGGTCTTGTTGTAAAAACCTTTATGTGTTGGTCAAAAATGTTGAGCTTATTTCAGAAAAGATAGATTTATCACTGAAAACACCGGACCATATTCTTGTGATGTCATGCTGGGTACGAAGCTCAAATGTTATCACGTCATACTGTTACAGCCCAAGGTGAAGTCATACACACATTGAGAATCTTACAATACTGGACTAGTGCATCTCAAAATATTACAATCTCATGAAACGTTAATTTAATTCAAAAAGCAAGACTTCCATATAGTCTAGATTCATCTCATACAAAGTGAAATACAATACTTTTTTTTTTTTTAGAATATTGTGTAAAAGTCCAAAGGTTTCCTGAGCCTTCATTCTCTCACTCTGGTTCAGTACACACAACTGCAAGCATGGGGAACACTGCTGACTTGACTGTCGTCCAGAAGACAATAATTCGGAAAGCCACAGAAGGTCTCTGCTGAAAGGGCAGGCTGTTCTCAGAGTATCAAAGCTGATTCATGCAAAGTTGACTGGAAGGGAAAAATGTGGTAAGAAGAGGTGCACAAGCAACAGGGATGAGCTCAGCCTTTAGGGGACTGTCAAACAAAGCAGATTCAAAGGATTTTTACATGGAGTGGACTGAGGCTGGAGTCAGTGGATCGAGAGCCAAACAGGCAAAACATACACAAACAGGTCCAGGAAGTGGGCTGCAAGTGTTGTGTTCCTTGTGTCAAGCCAATCCTGAACCACAGTAACATTACAGGCGTCTTACCTGAGCTAAGGAGAAACAAATAGAAAATTGCTCAGTGGTCGATAGTCCTGTTTTCAGATAAAAGTCAATTTGGTATTTCACTTGGAAATCAAGGACCCAGAGTCTGGAGGAAGATCTGAGAGGCACAGAATCCAATGTGCTTGAAGTCCAGTGTTTTCAGTTTCCATAGTCAGTGATAGTTTGAGATGCCATGCTATCTGCTGCTGTTAGTCCACTGTCCTTTATCAAGTCCAGAGTAAACACTGTCAGCCATCTACCAGGAGATTTTAGAGCACTTTATGCTTCCATTTGCTGAGAGATTTATGGTGATAATGATTCCTTTTCCAGCAGGACTTGGCACCTGCCCACAGTGAAGCCGAAACTACCAGAAACTGGTTTGCTGACCATGATATTATTGTGCTTGACTGGCCAGCCAACTGGCCTGACTCGAACCCCAAAGAGAATCTCTGGGGAAGTCAAGAGGTCTCTGTCAAGAAGAAGATGAGAAACACCAGACTCCACAATACAGACAGGCTGAGGGCTGCTATTAAAGTAACCTGGGCTTCATAACACCCCAGCAGTGTCATAGACTGATTGGCTCCAAGTATTATTTGGAGGCCAAAACTGGATCAGCAGAGCCAGCGGGTGATCGCAGCGTTGTGAGTGTGCATGTCTTGATTGCATGTGTATTAAGAGCTCCCACTGTGTTATACTCTGTCACTGTCCCACAATGCCAGAACACTGTGAATTTACAGACAGGGACATGCAACATCACGCCTTTGTGATATCAGTATGAATGTCTCAAGGTGTAAAGACAGGTGTTGTGAATATACACTGTGAAAACAGCTTTAGATAGAAGTAGGGAGGACTTAATGGGAGGTTAGGAACCACTGAGCTGTAGATGTGTGCAAATAGTATTTCCAAATACAGACAGAATCTTATCCCAACACAATACACTGGCTAAAATTTTTGTTTCGATGTTAAGATGTTTCCAAACTGTCATGAGAGTCTTTGTTTTAACAAAGTGCTACACTCTTCCCTCGCCAATGTCACAGGGTTAATTTACTTAGCGAGTCAAAGCAGCTTCGCCCTTTAATCCTCAGCTCACCAGGAAAAACAAGCCAATCTCTTGGCCACTAGTAAACACTGAAGCACTGTGATCGCTGTGACAAGCCCCACCCCCCCTCTACCTCCGTTTCATGTTGCACCACATGCACCCTATCCTAAAACCTCCCGAATGACTCCACTCTAAACCACTTTGGGCATCTGTGAGACAGGAGATGCGATACCACTTTCTTATTTCTCTTGGACGCAGACACATGTCAAAGTCGCAGAGGAGAAATTAGTGAAAGGCATTCAAGCCAGAGTAATTATACGGCGTTTGAGAAGCTATGAGAAGAAGTCATTCAGTGAGCAGATCAACACAGAAAACTCCTTAAGGCTAATGTTCTCCATGCTGTTTAGAAACTAAATAAGCACACAGAATAGCACACATGCTGGAAAATATTTTCACAAGAGCAAGGCAGAACATGAGCACACTGGCACTTCAGAGAGGGGATCACATGTCCTGTTGACTGTCAGAAATTAGAGAAAAATGTTTTTGATTTGGGAAAAAAGGGATTTTTTGGGTGAATGGTCTCAAGTCAGACAAATTACACAGTGTAGTTTTTCAAAATCTGGGGAAAATCCTGTTTTATGGCTGACTGAAACATTGTGCACTGCTGCTGCACTCCACCTTTTCTTTTCCGACATATCCACTTTATGTTTCTTCATTACCACACATCTTCCACCCTCCCTTTGCTTCCTCCCTCCCTCCACCCAGTGGACTGTCACTGGGCTGAAATCACACCTGTGCTTCTCACACATCTCGGCACACGGGTGAAACATACGCAGGGTGAAACATGGTGAGGGAGCTTTGCTGAATCTCATTAGCCAAGCGGGTAGTCATTAACAGAATGACCTTTGGAAATAATTACCAGCCTTCCTCCCTTCCATCCCTCTTTCCCTCCCTCCCTTTCTTCTCTCCTCGCACTCGTCCATCCCTCTTCCTCGCCACCTCCTCTCTCTCATTCAATAGTTACTTCTAGGTGAGGACGGGAGGAAGAGCAAGGAGAAAAAGAAACGAGTCGCAGGAGGAAAATGTGGGGAGGCAGATCCCCGCTGCTGCTGTTTAAGATTACAGGGTGAGCTGAACTTTCAGATTAGGTTAATCTGCTGGAAATGGGATTGGCTAACGGCCTCTCCTCTGGCAGGTAGGTGAGCAGGCAGTCAGCTCAGTACCAGGAGCCATGTGCCGTTCCATGTGATACCTGAGCCAATGGCATCAGAGAGCGCTATGCTGGCTGAGGTCATCACAATGCCGTCAGCTCTGCAGGGTTCAAGCCAATTGTCACCAGTATGTACACACACATGGACCCATGCAGGGAAGACACACTTACACAGGCCAAAAACACCTTTATATGTGTGTGGATATGCAAAATAGCTCTTACTGTAAGTACAAAAACAGTACAAAAAATATTAAAGCATCCCAGCTTCCTTCCAGCTGAGGTATTTGCAGGAATTTAGGGGATATTGCTCCCTATCACAGCTCCCTCACTACCCCTTTAGTTGTTTCACAAACCTGTGTTCTTTCTTTCAATGAGGGGAAAACAAATATATTGTGGAAGAGGGATTTGGCACAGCCCTGGAGTGTTGTTGGATTTGGGGCCATTCAATCACAGCCAGAACCAGCCGACTCTGCTGCTTAGGTTTTTGGGCTTGTTCTGCAATCATTGCGGGGGGGGGGGGTAAAGAAAAGACTCTTTCATCTGCTATTGCAATTAACAACCCCCACACTGGCATAATAATAAATCACCAATAAGAGCTCAGAGTGAGTGTTCTTATGCAGAGAGTGAAGGGGGGGAAAAAGAGAGAGATGGATCTTTTCTCTTGTCATTTCCCAACACGGCTCTTAATGCCGTTCACATGTCCAGGAAACTGACCTGGCAGAGCGCAAGTATAGGAAATCTATCTGCATGTTGGACTGTTTTATCTGGAGCCAGAGTCAGAGAGGCCTGCCAGGATGACACGGACATCCAGTGATGGAGGGTCTGCCTCTGCCTTGACTGGCTCAGATGTCTCTTTAAACAATTAACATTAATTATGTGAACCGCCTCACTTGTTTAGCAGCTGATGACCTGTTTTATTACTGTCTCTTAGTGGACTTCAGTGGCTTATATGGCTGTGCATTAGCTTGAAATAAATTGGAAGCAGACAAAACATGCTCTCGCTTTGACTCCGGCTGTATTTATTGTATTTTTCAGTGTATTTATGTTGTTATTATGGGTTTCTAGGTGTCATGCATAGTGAGTGTGACTATAATAGCTTTGATTAGCAAGGCTTCTTTTTGATCTGATAAGGGTTAGCTTTGCTTTCTTGGTCTTTTGCTTTCACAGATATTTGTGGAAGTGTCATTCCCAGCTGAGACTGTTTTCAAGTGAGTCATCAAGACCTTCTCCTACCACTCTTCTGTCTCTATCTCTATATTTCTGTTTCTCACATGCGCTTGTACAGCCATTGACCCATGCCTGGATGCAACATAATGCAAAAAAGTCTGAGGGATTATGCATGTTCAATGAATAGCCTGATAAAGGAAGAGAAAACAGAGAGAAAATGAGTGAGGGAGAGAGAGAAAGCCCTGCAGCCTCTTGTAAACATGCAGTAGCTAGAGAGGCTGTGCAACACTCTCAGTGCCACTCTCTCAACAACGCTAATTATCAACCAAAGACATGCTAATTACATAGAGCTTTATTGCTAATGTAGCAGGCCTCTATGCCAGCCGCCCACACTGTGAGCTCCGCTCCCCTACCTCTGCCTCTCCTCCCACTACACCTTCAGGCGCCACAGCAACAGA
Organism: Cheilinus undulatus; assembly: GCF_018320785.1. Taxonomy (NCBI): domain Eukaryota; kingdom Metazoa; phylum Chordata; class Actinopteri; order Labriformes; family Labridae; genus Cheilinus; species Cheilinus undulatus. The sequence goes on along the minus strand of NC_054869.1, from coordinate 19,957,255 downwards.
GCGAGAGAGATGAAGGCAGTTTGTATACTTCTAAAGGCGAGAGCTTTCTACAAATTTTGAATTAAATATGTCACACATCAGATGCCATGTTTAAGGTCTTAATGTTCCTCTCAGGGTGAACTTTGATAAATCTACACCCTTAAATCTAGTTGTTCTCCTAGTTCTTGACCTCCTCCTCTTCATCATCATCCTGCCTTCCCAACAGGAAGTCCGCCCCGCTCTCCCCCCTAAACTCAACCAGCCTCCCACGTTCCTGCACCTGTGACGTAGCCTAGCAGCGGCACACAAGACTCGGCAGGAGAGATCCAAACGCCCTCCCCCCACTCCACACACCCTCCTCTTGCCCCATTGGAAACGTGCTGTTGTCGGCCCTGTGGCCAATCCCGTTAGCACGCTGTGGCTCAGGCTGAAGGCCTCTTCAGATCGATTTCTCCCACTGCGAGTCGCTCGGGGTACTCCAGGGATCACAGTGTAGGCAGAGGCCCCCCCTCCAACCGGGTTCTTTAGCATCCTCCCCTGACATGGCTGTTTACACGTTAGCCATCCCCTGCTCGCTAATGGAGACACAGCTAAAGAGAGAGCTTCAAAGCGAGGAGCTCTCGTCACAGGCACTCGTTGGAACATGTGACAGCTCTCTCTTCATGGGTTGAGCTGGGGCAGGCTAATACACTCACTATACAGAGGCTGAAGAGCTCGCTGCATTACAGATAGGAGTGCTTATATGAAGAGTAGGGGTGCGAGTGGATGTAAAATGGGTTAATGTAAATTATATAATGCAGAGGGTATTATTTTTTATCCCTTCTGATATACATGGATACGATTAATTTTCAAACTGGCAATTCATATTGATGCATAACAAGACTCAAAATAAGCTTTGGGAAACATTAACAGCTTTACTGCTTATTAGATGTACAAAAATGACATAATGTAACAGACTTGGTTTAATGTCTAAAAATACTCCCAAGTTAATAATTTTAAACTTCAACCACATTAATAATGAAGTAGAAAATGCAGGAAATTTTCAATTATAGAAAGGGAGAAAGAGCACAAACTAGGCGGCAAATAAAGAATAAGCATTTATACCATGCCTGCTGATTTATAGGTGCTTCCACACACTGTCCATGTTAATGCACCCCATTCAGTCTCTTTGTTTTGATCATTAAGGTCACTCATATGTTGAGTGCTGGTTTCACTTGATGTATGAGCTGCATTAACACACTACATATCTGACTACAAATGGAAATGGCGACTGAACAACAGCAGATGACATCAGCAAACCACTCTCAAGTTTGCATTATGCTGCCATACTTTTATTTACGCTGTTTTTTAACCTCAAACATGAGATGAGGGATAGGGTAATTATATAAAGCATGGGGATAATGCAACGTAAAATCTCTTCCAAAGACATTGATATGTGTAATGTGTAAATTTAAAAGGTTTGTAGTCAGGTGCGGAGTGCCATCTGGAAAAGCAGGAGTGTTCCCCGTGGGCCTGCCCATCCACAGGCGGGCAAGGAGCCCAGCAACACCCGAACGAAAAGATAAAAACATCTCCCATGCTGTGTTCAGAGCGGCCAGCCAGCTAGGTGCATGTGATTTAAGGATACATGTTACGTCTTACCTGTCCTTGTTTTTCCTTTCTATCTTTTTAGTCATTGTAGAGGGAGGGTTTCGTACATAAAACATGTCCATGGTGATACAAAGGATCAACATTATGCTGCTAGCAGGTGACTCTTAAGTGAAAAAATCAGCATGCATTCAAGAAATACAAAGGAAAACATATGCAATCAGTTAGGGTTAATGATGCGAAAAAAAATAATACAAGTTTTTTTTTTGATTGCATATGTAAAGATAAAAAAACTCAAATAAGTGGTCCAAAATTACAAATAAAGCTTAATGCTGAGTAACAGGCAAGCATGAATAATGCAAAAAATTCTATGAATGCATTTTTGTATGAAATGTAAATCATAAAATAGGTCTGTGTTTGATTTAAGTAAAATTTTGTATAAATGTTAACAATGTGTGGCATTTTCAGACAGTTAAAATATATGATTTATTCAATGTTGCTTTGTGGGACAGGTGCAGTTTAATCAGGCGTGGTGTGAGAGAAGTGTGTGTGTTAGAGAAAGGGATAAACTCTGCATGAATGCATTGCCTGCCTCTTTGTGTGTTTGGCCCACCAGGTTTGTTAGAGCTACTGTGTGAATGTTGCATAACAGGTTCACGTTGAGAGCTTAAGGATCCTGGAGGGTGCCAGCGTCATTTCCTGCTTTATCGACTTGCCTACTGGCCGCCCTGACAGCACTGTTTAACATCGCCTCGAGCTACACAGGCAACGTGTGTCCAAAACCAGTCAGAGCTACATCCTCGTCTAAGAGGCATCCATGGTGCCAAGGCACCAGAGGAAGGGGCTGCTGATTAGACACCACAGGGGAGGGTCTCAAAGATCCAGATCAATGCTAAGGTACGACTTTGGTGGTAAAAAGTACACAAAACGCAGCTTGAACAAACATATTTCTGTGATTAGATAATAAATTATGGGTCTTGAAAGACTTTTTTAAAGCAATGATATTGGGACTGAACCCCTGGGGAAGACAGACAAACTATGGGAGCAATTATTTCTTGCACTGTGTTAGGTGTGAAGCCTCAAAGAGAGAAGTAAGGGTTGCTGAATGAGTCACAAACACTGTAACCATCTGTCTGCGAGTGCGTTTCAGTGTGTTTGCATGAGTGTGTGTGAATCTGCGCATGTGTGTGCACCTTCTGAGTTTTTTCTTGTAACTCACCTCCACAATATCGGAGTTGGTCCTGCTCTCGTGGGGCTCGTTGTACTCGGTGTATTTAAGCAGGACCTTGTCCATGTCTGTGCTGGCGTACTGGAACAGCTTGTTGGTGCTGTTAAAGATGATCAGGGCAATCTCACAGTCACACAGCACGCTCAGCTCGTACGCCTTCTTCATCAGGCCAAACTTTCGCTTTGTAAATGTCACCTGGGTGAGAAAGGGAGGAAAAGAAATTGAAGGATAATGATGAGCTAATGTGAGATTGAAGATTTCTTTGCAATTTAAATCAAACAGTTGTAGACTGCAAGAATGCAAATCTAAGGCTTTGTTTGATTTCTAGTCAGAAATATCTTACTCTTTTTCAAGATGTCACAGGCTAAGAATAAGACCTGAATTGCTCTTGATAAGCAAAAAATCTGCCAGTGGGTCAAGAAAATGTATGAATTAATACATGCCATTTCCAACCAGTAAAATCATCCTGCCCAGTGGCTGTTTAAAAATATCTTAAGAATAAGTAATGTAGGCTTTATTTATCTTGTTAAACAATGTTTATCTAAGGCAGGGGTGTCATCTCAATCACAGTGGGGGCTTGGTTCTGAATTAAGGCTCAACATTCAACCATAACCTGTCAACATTATTTTCACCAGTAATGAATTATGGGAAAAAATTGTCACTGATGATAAATTATTTTAAGATTAAAAAAAGGTCAAAATAGAAAGTTTGAAGGCTCAAAATCTGGGGTAAAAAATCAAACTTATTACTTGAAAAGGGCAAAACATGAAATCAAAAGTCAAAATATAGTTTTTTAAAGGCAAGTATATGAGATAGAAAGTTGAAATAATAAGCTTTAAAGGTCAAAATATGAAATAAAAGTACAAATCATAAGTTTAAAAGGTAGAAATATGAGTAGAATTTCTTTTTGTCTCAAAGTTCAAAATATTGGATTAAAAGTCAAATTTAGGAGTTGAAAAGGTCAAAATGTGCGATAAAGTTTAAAATCATAAGTTTAAAAGGTCAAAATATTACTTAGAATTTTAAATTGTGAGTCTAAAATGACAAAATATTAGATTTAGAATCAAAGTTATTAGTTGAGAAGATCAAATTAAGAGATAATTCAAATTCATGAGTTAAAGTGAATTCAAAAGATCAAAATATGAAACGAAAAGTCAAAATTCTCTTTACTTTTTCATATTTTTCTGACTTAACAAGGATGTTTAAAACCATCAAGGTTAAGTTTATGTTTTTAAAGTTGAAATCTGCAGACCTCATTTGCTGGGCCAGTTATATTAATAATAAAAATATGATATGATCTTGTGGGTCAGGTCTAACTGAGTTTGACACCCCTGATCTTGAGTGTATGTGGCACAATAGGTGTAATGATTTTTTTTTTTTTTTTTTTTTTTTACTACAAATTTGATCAAATATTTTCTTGGTTTTGAGTCTGCCACCCTCCATATATTAAGTCTGTTCCAAAGAAATAAACAGAAACCTGGCCACAAAACTTTTCGTCTTTAAAATGAGCCGTTCTCAGGGACATCACATTTAAAGGAAAGTGAAGTCTGCAGCTGGTTCAAAACCCCCTGATTGTAACAGTCCATGCACCATACCAGGAAAAAAGAAAAAAAAAAAAAGAAGCTGGCCCTGCATTTAGGGAACTGAAAATACTGTGTCTCAGACAGATAACGGTAAAGACGATCAGTTATTGCCTGTACATCAAAGCGTGCTGAGGTTCATCATTAAACAAACATCATGTTAAATAGTCCCTTTCTTTTGGCCTGAGAGCTGCACTCCCCCTCCTATTTCAGAATAAAAGAAACACATACCTGTAAGTATTTCATCTATAAAAAAAAACACTGAGGTTTTACTGAACACATTTCAGTTGTGTTGTCCAATTAACCGCTTCGCATAGCAAATAAGAGGCCATTGATATTAATAACGGATGGGTTTCAAGCTGTTTATAAGTGCTCGAAAAGTGATGCTGCACTCGCCTTAAACCACAAATTTGTTTCATCTAATGGGGCCTTTTTCTCTCTGTCTGTGGCTGAATGTGTGTTTGAAGTTCGAGACCGGTATCTTTAATAATGCGCACATACAAGTGGCCACATTGTCAAAATAGAACAGCCTCTATTCCTCTATTGTTTGGATGAAAACTAGAGCAGTGAAAGTGAGTTAATTCCAGAGAGCTGCACCTGCTTTCTTTTCCGAGCCATGTGTGTGTAAGCTCTTTGGCTGTATGGGAAAAGGGAAAAAAGTGCCTCTGCCAGCTTCTTTCTCTGAGCAACACTGCTTTTTTTTAATATTGAACTTTCTTTGATTCTCTTCTGTGACTGTGTGTTATTTACATGAGAGATCTGTATTGACAAAGCTTTTTTTTACAGAGGAAATCGTTCCAGATCTGCGCCCAGCTGGTAGCTAATGATCACAGTTTGTTGATTAACTGCATGTTTGTCTATCCTCTTCTGACACTTAAGTGGGCCAAAAAATACAGAAGGAACACCACCCAACACTTGGTTAAACATGCTCTGAATACAACAATGAAGACGCTAACTGCAGGCTATAAAACGCCCTTACAGAGAGATCTCTCTGTGCGGTCGATTAGGGTAATGTAGGAATAGATTTATGGCATAACTCTATCATGCATTGCCCTTCATGTTTTCTCTTCACAACTCCCAGGTCTGAAAGAGGAGATAGGATTGAATGGATATTGATAGATCGGTTTGGTTTTCCTGAAATCAAATCTCCCAGGATGCACCAGGGAAACTGAAACTATCCCTCTCCTCCACCCCCTCTCTTCTCTCTTTTCCTCCCCACATAAACTGCAGGATCCTGGAGCTGCTTCCCCACCTAAAAGTTTTCCAGTGATGTCAGCGTGTCACGCCGTGCCATGTGTCAGACAACAGAGGCTGAAACCAGAGACGCGACACTCTGACTCCCTACAAACTGGCGTGTGCGATGTCAGGTTGTATACCACGGCACAAACACTCATCTGATTCACCGACGGCGTACGCAGAGAAAAAAAAACTCCCCTGGGTTCTAAATACCATGCTGACATTTACACAGTCATACTGAGATGTAAAAAAACAAGACTCAGTCTAAACACTGCAGGATCAAAAGGCATCTTGTGACGATAAGATTAATTGTCATATCCAACTTACACCAAAATATGAAGCGTACGCATGAGCTGTACATGAATGAGACAATAAGACGACAGGACTTCAGGTCAGAGCGGACAATTCAGGACCAGGACACGAGAAGTGTTGTCTTCCCGCGGTGTTAGGATGCAAGAGGCATCCAGGGCAAATGCAGCATAGCTAGCTGCCGGCCCAGCTCTGTTATCAACCCCCTCACTCAGACACACACTCTGCTGGGGCCATTAATGTATTCAAAAAAGTGTGTGAGAGCCCCTGATGGCTCAAGGTGGTATCTTAGCATCCCAAGCTAACATGCCAGCTAAAAAAAATCTAAACAAAAAGGCATAACTTTAAACCCTGACATTAGCAGCATCATATTTCAACACATAAACTCAACCGAATCAAAGTTTTCCTGAGCCTCACACTTTAAATGAGGAACCTAGCATGCATTTTTCACATATTATAATTCACACGTAGACTGACTTTAACAACACCACAGGAAGAGGATAAGTGTGCGATTACGAAAAGCCTTTAACTGACCAAACAATAACACCTACATAAATATCACACCAGCGCACCCCCACATCTCAATCTGACACGTACAACCTGCTACCTCCAAATCACATATATTACTAACGCCATGCTCATGCATCCATAAATACACAGGCATACACACAGAGCATGCTTGCTTGAACAAACATTTTAAAAGACATTTGGCTGTCTGGATTGCAAATACTGGTGCAAACATCACGTGGGATGTGCTAATTTGAATCTCAGATATGCGGTTTTTATGTTCAGTGTTAAAGTTCCACACTTGAAGGAGCTGATGTTACTTCATGGCCTCATGTGATGCTGTTATGTGACTCTACAAGTTGATGATGTCAACACCGGCCTTGATTGTGCAAGTCTAAAGCAAGATTTGTAAATAAAGGAAGCAATTATTACTTACTTAATATTATATCTAATTTATGCATTCAATTTTCCTCACTTTATGAGTATGATGATCATGTTTAGCCTTTGTATTAAGCTGAACAGCTTTTCCTCTGAATTAATCAGCCCTCTGTCTTTGTTGTTAATCTGAAAAAACCCACTGTAAACCACCCGTATGTCAGTGTGGGTGTAATCTTTGTTTCCTCGGTCAGTGGGTGCTGTTAGACACACCACTATGTTAATAACAAAGAGCGTGACATTACAGCACATTTGCGACCATGTGGACTGGTAAATAAAGGGACCAGTGTAAGAGTGTGAGTGTGAAGCCAACTGTGTCTTTTCACAGTAAATGGATAACAAGAGTGTGAAGCCTATCTTCATATGCACATCCACACACATGAAACACTTGAACACACACACAGAAATTTTGTAGACCGTTTTCGTCAGTCGTGTTGAGGGTGAGCACCAAAACATAAAAAATATAACTGAATTCTTTGAGAATTGGCCAATGTTTGCTCTTAAAAATGCATCTAAGGTTAAAATCCTCAATCCAATACATATTATATATGAAAGACAATTAAAATCTTTGTCAGATTAACTCAAAACCTTTGTGTATCTTTTCAGCGGTCATCCTCAGTGCTTTTTATTGCTGATGATGGCAATGCCATCCATATTGGGGGAAAACATTTAAGCTTTCTGGAGTTTTTATCTATTACTGGCTGTTTCGAATGTAAATCCCCACTTTTAAAATAGTCTGAGTCTAGTCTTTTAATATCAACATTTCTGGGTGGGTTTATTTGACTGGGACAGTTATGTCAGTGTTTATAGCCAACAATAAGACCTGCAACTATTTTTCTTTTCAGCCTGCTCAAAGCTGATTGGAGTCAGGCCCATGAGGTGAATGTTAACCAAGGGGCTGGAGCTAACACTATGGATCCAATGAGCATGTGTTAACATGCAATATTGTGAAGTTGATTTTAACTGATTTTAATGGTCTTGAGTGTTGGAGTTATTTGACAGTGGTGATCCACCAGTTTTAGTTAAACTCTATAAAGAGTCAATTGGTCTAAACAGGGTGTTTAGATGTGTTTTATGTTTGCTTATTTGAGTTTGGAAATTGTTTTTTTAACATAGTGATCCTTGCTGGGATTTCTCTGCTCATGTTTCTGGTGGATTGTTACTGTCTTTGGTGTGAGACACATTTGTACCATGAATGAAGTTATCCACTGAGTTAAAGGTACCAGCTCTTACTATGGTGCCTGAAGGACACATAGTGCATATTCTTCATCAGTATGAATTGTCTGGCTATGAAGTTGACTCTCTGCTTTGTTCTTGCCAGAGGTGACCCACCTTGCCACAAATTTTCAGGAGCTGTTACAGCTCTGTCATTCTGTACAATATTTAAGACTTTCAAATGTTTAGTGCAGGTGTCAGGAACCTTTTTGGTTGAAAGAGCCATTTTTGCCAAACCCCCCTTCTAGAACATCTTTGAAGAGCCGCATAACACATTTAAACCTTCCAATGAGGGTGATGCAGTTAATTAGCCTAAGTCTTTGTCTATCGACATAACTGATTGAGCAAAGGTATGTAGCCATCCACTGAGACAGTCATGGATGAAATTACTGGCACCCCTGGAATTTTTCCAGAAAATACACTGTTTCTCCCAGAAATTGTTGCAATTACAAATGTTTTTGGTATACACATGTTTATTTCATTTATGTGCATTGGAACAACACCAAAAAATCTGAAGAAAAAAGACAAAATTGACATAATTTTGTCACAAAACTCAAAAAATGGGCCAGACAAAATTACTGGCACCCTTTTAAAACTGTGGGTAAACCATTTTATTTCAAGCATATGATGTTCATTTAAACTCACCTGTGGCAGTAACAGGTGCTGGCAATATAAAAATCACACCTGAAGCCAGTTAGAATGTATAAAAGTTGACTCAACCTTTGTGTTGTGTGCCTGTGTGTGTCACACCAAGCATGGAGAAGAGAAAGAAGGGCCGGGAATTGTCTGAGGACTTAAGAAGCAAAATTGTAGAAAAATACGAACAATCTCAAGGTTTCAAGACCAGGATCCAGAGATCCTGAAAGTCCTTTGTCCACTGTGCATAATATAATCAAGAAGTTTATGACCCATTGAACTGTGGCTAATCTCCCTGGATGTGGATGGAAGAGAAAAATTGACAAAAGAATGCAACGCAGGATAGTTGGACATCCTCAACATCCTCAGTCAACTTCCACTCAAGTTCAGGCTGTCCTGCAGACTCAGGGTGGAAAAGTTTCAGCTCAGACCATACGTCGTCATCTAAATGAGATGAAGCGTTATGGCAGGTGACCGAGGAGAACCCCACTGCTGACAAAGAGACATAAAAAAGCCAGACTGGAGTTTGCAAAAATGTACCCAAGTAAGCCTCAATCCCTCTGGGAGAACATTTTGTTGACAGATGAGACTAAGGTAGAGCTTTTTGGAAAAGCACGTCATTCTACTGTTTACATAAAATGGAATGAGGCCGACAAAGAAAAGAACACAGTACCTACAGTCAAACATGGTGGAGCTTCAAAGATGATTTGGGGTTGTTTTGCTGCCTCTGGCACTGGGTGCCTTGACTATGTGCAAGGAATCATGAAATCTGGAGACTATCAAAAGATTTTGGTCTGCAATGTAGGGCCTAGTGTCAGAAAGCTGGGTCTGCGTCAGAGGTCATGGGTGTTCCAGCAGGACAATGACCCAAAATAAACCTCAAAAAACACCAAGAAATGGTTGGAGACAAAGCGCTGGACAGTGCTGAAGTGGCCAGCAATGAGTCCAGATCTAAATCCCATTGAACACCTATGAAGAGATCTCAAAACTGCTATTGCAAGAAGGCACCCTTCAAATCTGAGAGACCTGGAGCAGTTTGCAGAAGAAGAGTGGTCCAAAATTCCAGTTGAGAGGTGTAAGAAGGTTGTTGATGGTTATAGGAAGTGATTGGTTTCAGTTATTTTTTTCGAAGGGTGTGCAACCAAACATTAAGTTGAGGGTGCCAACAATTTTGTCTGGCCCATTTTTTGAGTTTTGTGTAAAATTATGTCAATTTTGTCTTTTTTCTTCAGATTTTTTGTGATGTTCCAATGCGCATAAAGACAATAAACACATGTATACAAAAAACATTTATAATTGCAACAATTTCTGGGAGAAATTGTGTATTTTCTGGAAAAAATTCCAGGGGTGCCAATACTTTCGTCCATGACTGTATGTTTTATCACACTGATAACTTTCCACGTAGTAGTTGTTTTATTCTTACTTTGCATTGTAATCATAATTTTCATTTTGATGGAGTAAAGGATTCAGAACTACAATAGAAACAACCGTGTACATATTTTCATTTTTATCTATAAGTGCTATTATCAGCCAGTGAATATTTATTTTTATCCCTAATGATACTGATATAATCATTATCATTACTTCTTTATTCATCAAAACACACTCCTTACACCTGCTGTCAGACAGAGTTAATGCAGGATATTGTAGTAGCCTACTGTTCTCCTATAGATGAAACCTTCTCTACTCCATCTCCTCTCTTTATGCTGCTGTCTGTCTACGTCACATACAGGTGTACAGTAGGAAAGACGGTTTTGGCATGACGAATAAACAATAGCATCCTTGATCACTGGGTCACAGACTGCATTAAACAATACATTCAGTGGAACAAACTGGAGCAATCACGATAATCACTCCAAATATCCATGAGAGCGTAGAATCCGCTGTTTACAGCCTTTCTCCCTTTCTGTGAGTGACATGTCAGCACAGTGGACAGCTCCACATTAACGCACACGACCTTTTTTAGCTACATCAACAATTAAACATCAACAATCTGATGTTTTACGACACAAATGCGTGCACAACCTTGCATTCATTGTACAGCAAAGATATTTATACAATCATCAAATGTATCAATTTTCTAAATGATGATATAGACTTCACAGCAGCAGAGTAAAAAATAACAATAAAATGAACGAAATGAGCTTACCTGTTTATTTGGCTCATACAGCCCTCTATTGATCCCTTGGCCTCCTTTCTCTCTTTCTTTACCTGACTGATGCTATTAAGTGTGAACTTGTCTTAGGTTGTCACGCTGTTATTAACATTATCAACAGTCACATTCTCCGCTAACACTACTTTAGTCCTCTAAAGGTCCGACCGATGCACCAGCTCAGTATGAAACTTATCAATGATCGTGGTTTTCACATACCGACCTTCCTTCTTGCTGTGCTAAACAAGATTTCATAAATTAAAACTTAACTTGCATGATGAGCAAAACTCCTGCTTCAGTTGTCGTTTGTGACAAGACCACGTCCAGACCTTTGTTCCCAAGACAGGAAATTGCCAGTATGTGCTGCACCATAGAGGCACGATATGACGCATTTTTACGTTGATAAAATAGGCCTGTTTGTAAAAATAAAGCTAGAAATGAATGAAAGAGCTATTTTTTTGGATAAAACATACTAAACTATCTCACTATTGCATTTCAGAAAATATTCATCTAATGTAAAAAAAAGGTTTCCCGACCCACGGTTTAGTTAAATTATATATGAGGACCAACATGGACATCTTTAACATGTTAAATTTAACTATACATGAGTTTAATGAACACGTATTGGATTTACTTTATTATAGAGGTGTGACTTCATCTGAACAATCTGGTTGGAGGTCTATTCTCTATTTTTTCTTGCCAACAAGGAAAGACCATATTTTACTATGCAACTCCTCGCTAGCTTTTACTTGAGTAGATTTATAGACCAGTGTTTTTACTTCAGTAAGTTTTAACCAGAGTAACTGTTTTTTTACTTGAGTACTGTAGTCGTTTTTTTTTGTTTTGTTTTGTTTTGTTTTTTTTACCTTTGTTCACTAATAACAACTACATTTCACAGTAAAAGCATAGCCTGCCAAGAGATTGCTTACTTATATATTGTAAAAAGTCAAAGCTACAAGATGAGGTAGAACAGTTTTTCTTTAAAATGTAAAATCATTTTTTTCAACTCATTCTTCAAACTTTGAACCTTCAATGCAATACACATTAATATCAAGGGATTATTGGCCTGACCAGTGGTTGGGGCCAATTTTTGGCATTTGGCAGCCAATTTGTATCTGTTTTAATTTGCAGATAGTTCATACTTAAGCTACTGTAGCTCTGCTGTGAGCTGTGTTTTCCCCTCTGTCTTATTCACTCTCCAACTTCCTGTTTTCCTGCCGCTACTTCTGTTGCTCTATGCCATTTCTAGTGTCCATAGAACTAGTAACTATTGCTGTTACATGCAAGTTATCATCAAGCACACTCGCTCTTTTGTGGCTGTTGTGTGGGTTTTTTTTCTCTCAGACTAAAACTTAATTCTGCTGAGCTTACTCTAGCAATAACCTCTCTCTATGGCCTCTTCTTCTGCCTCATTTTCTTCTTCTTCCTTTACCAAAAATGGAAAAAGTGACAAATGTTATTTATTTCTAGCTTTACTATGGTAATTACTATGGTAATATACTATTACTATGGTAATTGGTAACGAAGTAGCCTAGTTTTTCTGACATTTACATTCTGTCACTTTTGCTAGTGTAACATTTAAAATACTGAAACTTTGATAAGGGTAATTTTTACCATACATTTATATTGGTTGCATGAACTCATGAACTACTAAACTAAATCAATATGAATTGATCCTTATCAATTTTGAGACATGTTTCAATACCATGGTTTCAGAGAGAAATCCTTCATTGGCAACGTTTCGGCAGAAAAACTTTCTTGATGTTTTTCTTCATTCAAGACAGAGTGCAGGTATCTGTCATTAGAAATAGGTGTTCTTGTTTGTTTTTTTTAGTTCTGGTAATTTTCAAAACTTTTGATCATAAAAATGAGAAACGGTAAATTTTGGCAAACGTATTTCTTGGTACTACTCTCAATTACACTGGCCTTCTACAAGCACTTTCTCATCAGGGTAACAACCCAAACCCACTTTAGTTTCATATTGACACACCAGCCTTATTTCTTCACCCTTGTCCTCCTCCACACACTAATCCCAAGAGACATTCAGACACATTCACATACGCCACATCCCATTTGAGAATCTTGCTTTTCTTCACAGTTCCCTTTCTTTATCAAACTAAATAATTGGTTACATTTCATCTAGCCAAAAGGCCAAACAGAGGGAGCAAAAGAGAGGAGGAACAGTGGCTGCTTCTCTGCCACATGGGTGAGAGGGGAGAGAGGAGGAGGGGAGGGATGAGGGAGCAGAGAGGGGGGCGGACGTACAGGAAGCACATTTGTATGCATTTCCTCTCATAACAGGAAGAGGCCAGTGGCTTCCCCTTCACAATGGCTTCGCTTCTGCTTCCCACCTCCTGCCTGCTTCCCTGGGGGAGGAGGAGGAGGAGAGACAGGCACCAAAAAACTGCTGGTTAGCAAACCAAACATGGCCATGAAGGGACACACACAAGCAGGGACGCACATACAGAGATGTCAGTCAGCTTTTAAGCAGGACGATGGGTCTTGAGACAAACACTTCTCCCATTGTCGGAGGACCGAGCAGGAAGACACGGGCTTACGCAAAAGGACTAAGAGGAGCCAGGGACCTGGTCCTGAACTCTGCCTCACAGCCAAAGAAGCTGCTAAGAGGGACATTACCACAAAAGAGGCTTTGTCCCACCTCTAATATATGCTATGCTCCTCTTTCTCCTCAAAAACCCCACTTATCATCCTTTTTCAGAGCGCCGTCATTATACAGTAGGAAACAGGAGGCCACAGACTCCAAACATTTCTTCATTCTGTCTCTCAGTCAAAAGAGTCAAAGTCTAACCTGTACAGTCTGCTAACTGGTGTCTTAATTATGATCATTTTAGTGGTAAGAATCTTAAAATACATGCTAGTTTTTATTGTTCATCTTTACGGAGCTTGTAATTACATTTCAGGACAGGACTGTAATGGCTCCTTCTCTGAATGCTCTTGTTTATGCTGAAAAACCGCAACTGGAAAAGGATATATCCACTGACACAAAAAGTGGATGTTACATTGCAAGACCCAACTTAGTGGCCGGAGGGACAAAAATAACTTAGTTGTCGTCTTTTTTTAAGTGGGTACATGTTTGGTGTGGCACTAAAGCACACAGTTTATCTGAAGGCCCATTGTTTTCACTTTTTACCAAACAAGAGACACTTGTTTAAACTTTTTCTTACATTTTTGAAGAATAATTTCTACTGCAGGAAATCTCTGTTATGTCCATTTTTGTCTAGTTCAAGTCTTCTGTCTGCAATCAGATTCAGAAATACTGAATCAGTCTATACGGGAAATTGGGGCAAAGGAAAGATAAAATGATGGTTTTGCTTATAATAAACTTAGCACAAAAACAAAGGAAATTAGTGTTTGGTAAATTATTTCTTTGTTTTAACAATATTTCTTGGCAATAAATCTCACACCTTTGAAAAGCATGCTTATTTCTCTTTTAAATGGTGCCACATTTGTAAGGAACATATATTTGTGGGATGAGCAGCAGAGCTGAGTAAGTGGGTTGCAGCCATGAAAAATTTGCCAAATCTTCTCTGCCAAAGCCAAACAGCTTATTCTACCATTGACGCTTGTTTGGTAGATTGGATGATTTGAGTCTGAAGAAACAATACATATTTGCAATTAACAATCGATTCATTTGACAAAAATGAGGCTCAGCAGCGTGTGGAAGAACCTTTAACAGCTACAACAGCCTGGCATCTCCTCCTCATGCTTCCTCAGACATCATTTGTCACAAGTCAGCCAATATGGTTAAACAAAATGTTAAACTGTCAATATGTCTTCTGTTTTTTCAGACTTCAATCATTCAATCCACCAAACAACACCAAACAAGAGTCATGACAGAATAAGCTGTACTGGCAGAGATTTAGCCATTTTTTTCATGGGTGCAACCCACATACTCGGCTCTGCTGCTTCTCACACAAACACATGTTCTTTAAAAATGTGGCACCATTCAAATGGGAAATAAACAGGCTTTCCAAATGTTTAATATTTATTGCCAAGAAGCATTGTTACTACAAAGAAATAATCTACCAAACACTAATTTCCTTACTTTCAGTGCTAAGTAAAAAAAATATTGAATATGGAGAAGCTGTAGGTTGTAAGTCGATTGTTCAAAGACCCAGTCTGCAGTCAATATGCACAATCAACATTTTTTACAAAAATTTTAAAGCTGCTTGAGGAAATTCTGGTTTGTTTCTATTTTGACACCCCCTGTGGACAAAGTCATACCTCTTTTTATTTTGTTGATTTGGTGTGTCATTTTTATTTGTTTACATAAACCTAATCTTTCTGTCTTATAACTATCAAATGTTTCATTCATCAAAATGTAAAAATAAAAATAAGGGCAGTATGCATTAATGCAGTTCTTCCCAAAGTGTGGGTCATGACCCCCTAGTGGGCCCCAGAGGTACTGCAGATGGGCCGCAAGAGGACATTTACTGTAAATGAAAAGCACAAACAAAATTTTAAAAACTTGTAATCATGTTTTCAGTGATGATTAAGTAATTTATGGGATTTTTGTTTACTAAAATCCCAGGATTGACCTTATATGTCCTCTTTTTATCATTTATCTTCCTATGCACCTATACAGAACCAGTGTCATGGTTTAACTGGTGTTGGATTGACTACTGGCACTCGCTTCAACTTTCTATTCTGCTACTCCCTTCCTGGTTATAAGAATTTATCAGTGCCTTTTGGAACATTTACATTGCTGGGACAGAGTTTGCAGAGTCTCAAAGTATGTTTAGAGAGATGAATGTTCGTAAGGAAAATATAGTCCACTTTTCAGCAAAACATATAAATTGTGATGTTAACTGTACTCCACAAAAACTTCCTTGCAACATACATTTGTCTGAAAACCAAGCATTATCATTGAATTTCTCTGTTTATGAAATAAACCATGTAGAGGTAAATACTTTGAGTCTCATGCTATGGCGGTATGAGGGTCGTGGTGTTGCCATAAATTAAGGCCCCTTAACAGTGTGTTAATTTTTTAAAAAATTGCATGCTTTATTGTCCCTTTCTGTATACTTTGGTCAGCCACTGCAATGTCCCACTGCAGCCACAGTGTTGTGAAATAAGTCCACCACTGCTCCTTATAGTCTCATTTCACCTTAAGAAGTCAGACAGCTAAGTAGACAGGACAAAAGTCATCTGCACCTTGTGTTATCATACATATACCTTTTTACTGTTCCTTTATTTCCTTTTCATTCTATAACAAAATCTCTTTTCCATGGGTGATTCATGTCAGACTTTGGTGCAAAACCAAAAATGAAACAAAAATCCACCCTTTTTAACAAAATGTTAAAAAGGGGGGATTAATCAGATTAAGTGTAAAAACCCTTAAATGATTGAAAATTTTAACAGCCCAAAAGAAAGTAGGGTTTTTGTGGTTATGAGGCATGCAGTTAACCACACCGTCTGACACTTACCCCCCACAACAGTTTCAGATATTAATAATGTATTTATTTATAGATATAGTGTAGAATATGCTAATGATCTTGTTTGCTTTTATACGTAATAAAAAGGTATCAGTATTAGTTTCAGTCCATTTCAGCACCAGAAAAAAAAAAAATCCTCACAGGACCTTTAAATGCAAAAAAAAAAAAAAAAAAAAAAAAAAAAAAAGCCCAAACTCCACAGGAGATTAAGGACAAAAGAAAGGGACCCTAAAGATACTTTCTGTTGGTCTAAAATTAAAGAAAATGGGGTGAGAGCCAAACTCACCATGTGGAGAACATGCAAATGAGAAAGGAAACAAAGAATGAGAAAAAAGAATACAAAAGAGAATTAAAACACAGCAGAAAGAAGGTGAGAGCTAAGTGAGCCCTTTTCCAGGTGAGGTCTCACAGCTGAACATATGACAGAGAGAAGAGGAGTGCCACTTGCTGTGGTGAAAGAGAAGGGGATGGTAGAAGGTGGGAAACAGGGAATTAGAGGAGGGGTGCAAGGGTGAGTAGCGACCCTGTGGGCCTCATTATTTTCCTGCTGTTAATTTCACTCGCACATTTTCTCACCCCAGTGCTGTTGATTGGAGAGAAGAATGCTTTGTCGCTGAAACAAAAAGACCCCTTTATTTCAGTGGCGGCCCCGCACTTTGCATTGTGAGGGAGAAGAGACGGCATATGGAGGAAGATATAAAAACGTGGATTTTTTTCATCTTCAAGCAAAGTCTGTGCTTGTGTGACGTTTGTTTGTGGGAGTTTTGAGCTTCCTGTCACTGATGACCTGATCCATGTTTAACCTTTGGCCTTGGGTCCCTTCCCCCTTGGAAATCACATTTCTCTCTCACACAGTCACATCCACACTGATTTGCACAAACAAGTCATCCTAAATTAAGCTCAGCGAGTGTACTGGCTGGAGAGGTTACACTAATTAGAGCCAATTGGAGAAAATTAGTCGATCCCCAGGACCGACTCTGGAGAGATAGATGTGTTTTAAATGAGTACACGTGCTTACAAGTGTGCATTTGTATATGCATCGCATACAAAACACCACATACACCATCTATGTGCATTTCTGTCTATAATCTGCTATGTTTCAAAACTTTGCCAGTGTATGCACACACACCTGTGCGTGCATCTCTAAGTGTGTGTGCTGGCTAGGGCAAGAGAGTGTGCTCTGTGTGTGCAGCCCATGAGCTTATGGCACAGGGGGCCCTTTCATGTGCCCGAGGCTGGGAGAGGGTCTGAGTGGTTGGGGGGCTTGGAGCCAGGGCTCACACACTGCTGCCCACTGTCCAGAGCTCCGGGCAGCCAGTCAACGCCAGGGAGGCCTGGCCCTTCTGCCCCTGCTCTCGGGAAGTGTTTCTGGGCCTGGGGGTGGCAGCCCAAAGTGGCCGCCCAGAGAGAGCCAGGCCCTGTGCCCACTGCGATGCTGCTGCTGCACGGTGGGCAATGTAGCCCTGTAGGTGGCAAGGTAGTGATGACAGCTACACAGAATGGTGCCACTCCAAAGAGGGCTGCTATATAGAGTTTGTGTAGACCTGTTAGCACCAGGGGAAATGTTATATTAGGTTTATTTATTTATTTTAGACTGAAAGAGCTACTGTGCCTTACACTTTTATTAGCTCTTTATTCACATTACACTAACATTTTGATGTATACTTTAAATTTTGCTCAAATGTTTCACTTCTGTTGAACACAGCAACTATAAAAGAGATTTCAAAAGATGCCCAAACCCCGTACACATGAAAAAGTAAAAGTATTTAAAGAATTTGAGGTTGAAATCAACTCAAAACAGATTCCTCTGGTGTTTCTTTGGCTCATTCTTGGGACATTTCCTCATAAAGGAAGTGAAAACATACAAATGAAAAGCTTCCTTTTTCTCTGTGTTTTTTTTTTCTTTCAAGAAGAAAATTTTTAGTTTCTGTGTCTGTCTTGTGATGTCCGCCTCTGCAAAATGTGGTGATGTCATTTATTTAGGTTCTAGGTTGAATGACACTTAGTGCCACACTGCTCATGCATGTGCTGTTTTTTCACATGACTAGATGACATCATTTCAGTAGGAAACACTGCTGGACTTAAACAAACAACGACCAAAACAATCTATCATTTAAGAGATCAAAACAGAAAAATCCAGCAATATATTGATTTTTCCTTCCCTGAACCCTTTCTCTCCTCCCTCTCCTCGGCTCTTCTCGCCTCCCTCCCTCCTCCTCCTCCACCTCTCCCTGTAAGTAAAGCCCGGATATCTCAGGCATCGATTCCCCTCAGGTGTCCTTCCTGTATCCCTCTTTCCCTCCTTATCCGCAGGAGCCTGAGTGCCTGGTGCGACTGGCGGGCCTAGGCTAAGGTGGGATGAGAGAGAAGGGCTGAGATAACAGTAAGGAGGAAGTGTGGGTGCTGCTGCAACATGATAGCTGTAGTCCTCATGTAAAACTCTGTGACCTCCTCCTTGCTCTGTCTCTGTCTGCCTGTTTCTTTTCCAACAACAAATACATTACAGGCCTGTATATAGATTCTGTGAAACACCTTCCCTGTTTGTTTGAAAATTTTTCTTCCATGTCTCTTATGCATTCTCATTTTTTTGTCCAGGAAATCTTATTTCAGTGGCTGAAAGCTAACTCTACTTGCGTTACAATTAGGCAACAACTTTAGATCACCTGCTTTATCATAAGTTACTGCAAATTTCTTGCTAACACTACTTTTTTTTACTACACTAGCTTGTAAAAATGTTAGTATCACCTGTAAGTCACTTCCTAGCTGATGGTATTATTAGGTTAGGGTGACCATATTTTCAATCCTCCAAACAGGGGCACTTAAATTTTGTCTCAAATCCACATATATGAGCTCAGGGTATGGAATTTTTTTTTTTTTTGTCAGTGCACTTTTTGGCACCATAGAAAGTCCCTCAGCAGATGAAATAGCATATTCAAAGATCAACCAAACTCAGTAAAATGTAATAAATTGACACCAGTAAACTCTACAAAAGGGTTGTGCAGGACAGTTTGGTAACCTGCACTGTGATACATTCTTCAGGCCTATCAGAATTTTAAAATGTTTTATCATTACTGTTACTGTAATTATACTTAGCATAAGTAATGAGGATGATAATAATATATATTATCATTATTGTAGTTGAATTACAAAAACAAGGTGGGCCTAAAATTACACTGGTCATTATAACTTAAACTAAAACATAAAAATGCATTGTCTTCACTTTAAGAAATCAGTTTAAAGGAGGTATAATCTGTCCCTACTGTATAGCTACACAAGTTGAGGTTCTCTGCAAAGACACCCTCCTGAGCAGTCCGTTTAAAGTTTGATGTCACCAGTGTTTGCCTCCCTTAAGTTGGGTGTATCATTGCTATTTGTAGCTTGTACCCGTCTTTTTTGTGCTAGTTAATATGGCGGTGTATGTTGGAATAAAGGCTACTGAAAATATACACTTGAAGTGTGAACAAAATGCAACGTATTAATTACCTGAAGAACCTTTTTCCTCTCCTTGAGCTCATGTCATGTTTTGCAGCAAGTCCAGTCGGTACCCGGAGATTAATTGACACATAGATCAACAAATCAGGAGTTAGTTATGTTTTTCTACAGGTCAAATAGCAGCTGTCTTGGCAACGAGAATAGTTGACATCTTTACAGACAAATACGAATAAAGTGTTGCAGGCATGGTGTATGTTGCAATGTTTTGGCATTTCCCTATTTCCACTGGCTGAAATCGGGACAGGGGTTGTTCAAAAACAGGACATAATGGCGTTTTCTTGATTGGGACACAGGACACAAAGTCTGACATTGGGACGAAGGGCCCCTCTATATCAGATGTTTAGTTGCTGGAAGCCAGTGTTTGGGTATCTGTTTCTGAACATGCATAAAGGCTGTGAAATATTCTGAATTTTCAGTTGTGTGTCATAACAGCATCCTCTTGAGCATGATACAAAAAAAAAATGGCAGCTGGTGAAAATCATGCATCTTACACTGACAGTCAGTCATAATTACTGGATGTTCCTTCCATATACTCAAATTTTCACTCTCTTGTTACTTGCACTCACTCGTTGAGATGAGTCATGACAGAGGTCACAATCTGCTTCAATTACTCCTCCGGTATTGACCGATCGATTCCTCAAGCCTCTTTGTGTCACTTTACTCTGTGAGAAATTAATGTGCATGGCTCTCACTGTGGATGTCGCCAGCAGAGACACAGCAAAAGAAATGAAGTAAGACCGCTTTCGGACGAAGCATGTGTGTCTGTTTGACCTGTGATCCAGAGGCCACGTTAGCAGCGTATGGATCCAATTGGGCTGCCAGGAGGCTGACAAAGTGTCACTGGTCAGTCGTGCCACAGGAAGTGATCAATTGCGGGCCTCGGGGGCAGTGAAGGAGCTGCGTCTCTATCTATTTCCTGCCACAGACAGCGGTGTCTGCTTGAATCACGACATCCACAATTTATTATGTCTCTTTCAAGTAATGCCAGCTGTTCTTTTAAATGTGTGTTCATTGTTGCAAGGTTTGTTTTTCAAATTGCTATGCACATACAGTTTAAAAATGGATCCTTGGCCACGCAGAGGAAAGCTACAGCCGTCCTACTGTTACTGATTTAGCTCAAGAAAAATACTGATTCAGTGTTTGTCTCCCCTTCATCTCCGCCCTGTTGGCTCGATCCAGTGTGTCACTTTAGACCATCCCATCTCTGTTTGGTTGTTTGTTTATGTTTTCTCCCACCGTGCTACTCGGTAATATTCCACTGCTGGTGAGCTAAACTGGGTGGCATGGTGTGAGAGGTTGGGTGTGTGAAGGGTGCTACAGTTGTGTTTGTAGGCCGCAGCCCTCAGAGCGGGCAGTGATATGCAAGAGACTTTCTTTTTGAAGAATTACAAATGCAAATCCATTTTCTGAGAAGTTCATATGGTGCACCCACACAAACAAACCCACCATATAAACCCAAGGAACTCCACCACCCAAAGCAATATACACTTCTCTGATGTCCGGTTCACATTATTGCCCAGACTCCCAGAAGGCCTTCATTGTTCAGGGCTATGTGGGGTGTAGGGTGTTTCTCCTTCCTCCCTCCTCCACCCCTTCTCCTCCCACCCTCACACTCATCCATCCTCCCCTCCCCCAGGGACTTACCTGTCTGTTGCGTTCATCCATAATCCGCGTGATCTGAATCTTTTTTCTCCCCATCGTCCCCGTCTTTTTTCTTTCACTCCTCCTTCTAAAGAACTCTGTGCTTTCTTCACTCTCTTCTTTCTTCTTCTTTCTCGTCACTCTCCTGCTCTTTCTTTATCTGTCTTTTTTTCTGCTTTCTATTTGTTCCAATCAACTCAAAGATTCCAGCATTCGTACCTGTAAGAAAGAGAGAAGAAAGGGCGGGGGGAGGAGGAGGAGGAGGAGAGGAGGAAGAGCATTAAATGAAATGAAATATGGCAAAATACGGAGAGGAAAAAAATAATAAAAGTGGCATCATGGCAGCCACAAGGGAGGGTGAAGAAAGACAAAGAATCTGTCAACAATGTTGTGAGAACCGCTGTGTTTTTCACTGTCGATATCATGCAAATCAGTTTTTGCATTTTTTTTCCCAGGCACAGACTATGAGAGGAGACAGCGCTGTCAGGATCTCGCTTCGTTCACAGAGAGTTTGACAGTGTTTTGGAAGTGCCGCTAACTTAAACGCTCTAATCACCGACACTGTAACATTACCTCCAGACTGAGAAATACATTTTGTTTCTTCCCATGAACTGCACTGTATTGACAGTACCTGTACCGGCTTTTTTCTAGTCTATCTAGAGCTCATCTCCAAAATGGCAGACGTTAGTAGCAGGATGGAATACAGATGTAAAACTGAGCTCAATGTTTCCATGTTCTGGTAAAATAGAAAAGAAAAAAAGGTGCCAAGAGTGATCTTTTGAAGCACGTTAAAGGGACATTTCCTAGAGACATGAATCAAGCTCCATTTCAGCATGAACTGCATCCAGATTCAGATGTTGCTTTTGATGCACTTTTGTCTTTGCTCACAGAGGTGGAGGCCAGCAGCTGATGACCTGGCCTGCATGTGCAAAGAAGAAACCTGCGCTCCAAAAAAGTTTGCGTGAGTGAACCACTGTGTGTCCATATGTGCGTGCAACTGCGTGTGTTGTTGTGTGAGTTTGGCTGAGCCAGAGCTCCAGTGCATCTCTCCAGAGTGCTAAAGTAGGCCAACCCAATCTATCTCAGGGAGGAGCAGAAGAACTGTTGTTGTGTTTTCTTTTGACAGTAGAGGTGATAACGTCCCTCGTTATGCAAATGAGCATCCCATTATTTAAGCACAGTGCAATGCAGGGGAGCTGTCAACGGCGTCACATGAAAAAAAAAATTCCTCCATCTACCCTGCCTTTTTTTTTTCTCCACTTTCCCCTTCTTCTCTCTACTCTCCTTTCTGAACCAGATTTCCGGCACCTGGCAGCACAAGCATCAGACGTTGATGTGGAAGACGACACTGCTTCACCAAAAGACATGTCAGTCTCAGTCTCTCTCTCTATCACTCTCTCTCTCTCTCTTTTCTCCTACACCCTTGCTCTCTTCCCCACTCTCTCATATTCTCTCCTTAGCACCGTACCGTACACATGCATGCACATTGTAATGCACTTCCTTTCCCCCTTCTTTTCCTTTTTTTTTTATCATCCTCCTAACCTGAATCCATGTATTTATTGAGTAACATGCATGAGAAAGCAGAAGAAAGCAGTAAACCCCTGAGGTAAGTGCAGCACATTGCTATGCACTTGACCTCTTTGTGTGAGAGTAGGACATTGATAATGAAAGAGCTTAATAGGAACATCCAGGGATACTCTTAGCGACAGAGCAAGGCCTGTAGCTGTAGTACGTTACTGTAAGTCTTTATAAAAGTGTAGTACAGTGATTTTCATTGTATCTTGGTGTAAGAATATTATCCAAATTAGGGTCTTCTGCCATATATATATATATATCCCATGCCACATCCCATCAGTTATGTGATTTTGTCTGCAAAAATCTTCCATCATGCAAAAATTTAAAACAATATGAGACAATACAATCTGAACAATGATAAAATGCATGACAAAAATCTCCCCCGAGTTGATGTTTGGAGTACGCCCACTTATGGAAGAAATGAGCTACAAACACAAACGCATCATTTGGCAGTTAAGACAACAGCCGGACTGCGCCATCATAATAACAACAAGATCTAAAATAACTCTGTGGCAGCTCTGAAGAGGCTATCCAAAACACTTTAGCATTGCTCTGCACAAACACACCCATCCACAGACAGAAAAACAAAGCGCTGCCCTCTGGAAGAAAACAAAGAAGGATGTTGTCAGACAAACTGGGATTACAAGCCAACACCGAGGCGCTTTGGCACAAGACAGCCAGACAAGGATATCAATCAAGCC
This sequence comes from Cheilinus undulatus, assembly GCF_018320785.1. NCBI lineage: Eukaryota > Metazoa > Chordata > Actinopteri > Labriformes > Labridae > Cheilinus > Cheilinus undulatus. The sequence continues at coordinate 19,933,526 of NC_054869.1, read as the reverse complement.
GGCGTGCCTCAATCACAGGCTGACAGCATCATCCCCTCCCAGTCTTTGTACTCAACACTTCCCTGCCTGGGCAGCGCTCCAAACAAGGAGGCGTTACCTCTGTGATCCCTGCCTCCTGGCCTCCACCTCCTCCTCCTCGTTCCTCCCACAGTCCACTGAGCAGAGCTGAACCTCTCAATGTCAACAACCGCTGGGGCAACACCTTAGGCCTTACGTAACATTAGCGCTAAGACTAAGCCCGTGTCCTGAACATTTAATCCCTGCTTTTGGCTCCCAGCGCCAGCCAATGCTCCCCGAGGTGAGGTTCTGCTGCCGCTTAGCCCCGTGTCGGTGCCTCCCTGCTTCAACCAACACCCCCCCCCCACCACCACCACCACCACCACCACCACCACCTTCTCCTGATCCCTTCTCATGGTTGCCACCTCTACTTCCTCCTACGCAACGACGCAAGTCCCCCTTCTCCTCTGTCCCCACATTTCCTCACACCCGCCCCCGTCCCATATGAGTGCCAGGCCGCTGCTGGATATGAACCGAGCACCCACCTCCTCACTGGGCTCCTTTCCCTTCCCTCTTCTTCCCCTCTTGTTGGAAAGACCAATGGTTAACTTAAAAGATTACCACTGAATCACTCAATCCAATTTGCCTCGTGACACCGAGAAATGAAGGGAAACAAGAGCGGTTTGCGAACATGGTCTAGAGGCACAGGCAGGAATTTTTCGCAGGATCCTGATGCTGACACCTGACCTTGAGAGGGCGAATAAGGTGACAAAGGAGAAGAAAAGGGAGAGAAAAAGACAGGGTGACACAGAAGAAAGAACTAACAAGCTTGGGCACATTAAGCCAATTTGCTAATCCTGAAGTAAGGCGCAGGGGAAGAGGGAATGAGCCGAGGAAGATGAAGAATACACAAAAGAGTTTCTTTATCTTCTCTGTGGAGTCTGACTAATGCTATGCTTGCTTTCGCACCGGCTTGGTAAACTGGAAGGAGGCTGGAGCGAGAGGCTGCTAAGGCCAAAGGGCAAGCTGGCACCAAGCACACAGAAGCACCAAAGTCAGCCCTTTTGCTTGTTTTATATCTTGACTCCCTGCGCTTGGAAATGAAAAGGTGACAATGAAAGAGAAGGAGAGCAGAGAGAGGGAAACAGAGAAATGAAAAGGGAAATAGAGTGAAGCATAAAGAGGGATCTTTTTGAACAGGCACCAGGCCTCTCCAGGGGGAGGGGAATAGCTGTACCCACGACCCTCCCATCTGTTAAGCAGACGGACGGGGGGGGGGGGGGGGGGGTGACGGTTGGGGGGGGATGGGAGATGGAGAGGGAGCAGCGATTCAGCACATAGATCTAATGAGCATTCTCTCTCCTTCTCTCTGAGTCTCACAAGTGGAGCTGAGAGGACGATGAGAACATATACACTCAGTGCACCACAAGGCTTGATTCTAGGTCGCCTCTCTCCCAAGTGTTTAGTCACTAAAAACTAATATACAGCGCATGGCGCTTTTTCACATTCTAATAGACGGTCTGTAGGGTGCTTGTTAATGTGGCTTTGTTATTGAGGACACTGAACACGACTTCTTTGAATCAAGGGAGCAGCACAAAAGAGGAACTTTACCTTGACTCATGCTCGAGGTTTATTCGTCACTTTGACAGACGGCTGATGGGTTTGTGAGTGAGGAGAGATGCAGGAAATGCACAAGAATTCAAGTTCCTAGAACGAAAGTCGTGTGCAATCATCCACCACATTGTTTCTCCATTCAGAGAATTAAAACAGACAAGGCCAAAATTGAACTTTCCTGCTGTGCAAAAAACTGCTGATGCTGAAGTCTCAAATCCTAATTCTACACGTTATGGCAAATTGGGGAAGGTGATTTATCATGACAGGATTGGTTATGTTTTTCTAAGAAACCCCACCTCGGCTCATGGTACATCTGCAACACATTTGGTAATAGCATGTGTCCCGAAAAAAAACATATATCATGCCAGTATCCCCTATCCTCCTAGGAAATGTGGCTGTGAGGATTTAAAATAACATATTACAGTGCAGTAAGTAAACCTTTTAGGAGGTGTATGGTACATTAAATAAACCTTCTCTCTTTTTAAATAAACTCCCATTTCCTTGAAGAGGAGGACCAAAAACATGCTTTAATATGGTTTCCCAAATACAATCTGAATGTCAGTACACAGGCACAGCTCCGTTTTTACTTCAGTATGTCTGTCATGTGGAGGATTTTTTCTCCTCGAGAACATTAAAGTTTTTTTCCCTGATTTGTAGATTTTCGGAGGTTTCTTCTTTGTGTTTTTTGATGTAGAGCGTATAAATGTGGATGTGTTTGTGGGTGCTGCATTTGGAAACACACGCTTATCTGCTGTCAGGATGGATGGAGATGTACCAGCAGGAATGAAAGGAGGGGAAGGATCAAGCTAAAGGAGCGAGTTGATGGCCACTGCCAGGCAGGATGGGAACAGCAAAAAAAAAAAAAAAAAAAATCATGTATCAGGTCTCATTGTGCCTCTAATGTCATTACAGGCAGTGACTCCTCTATGTGGCACGCCGCACTCCCCATCTGTCAGAGCGAGATAGGCAGGGTGACGAATGGCTATCACTGCTACTTCCCTCAGCCTCCACCAACACCCCCGTCTCCCCCACTCTAATGTCTGTATCTCTTTTCCAGAGCTGGGGGAGAAGAGTGACCTAAACCTGGGCGGTAGCCCACGCGTAGGTGGGCCTCTATGGCTCTGAATCTCTGCAGATATTAGGACTAATTTAACATGTTAGCAGCTAAAGAGATTAGCAACATGTACATCTGGGGATTAGAGTGATATTGGTGGATCATCTCATAATGTGTTCATTCCTTCTTTTTTCTCTCCCACAGAGCTAAACTTGAATTTGAGAGGCTGCAGACTGTGTCTGTGTGTGTTTTTATGTGTGTTAGAGAATATGTCTTCACCTGTCTCTCTCCATTAGCTCATGATTTAGTTGGATCATTAGTGAGACAGTTTCACATGTATTCTATTTTCAATCTCTGTGTGCCTTTGAACTGAGACACCTGTCTATTGATGAGCAGGAAAGTGAGCCAATAGCCTGTGCTTGGCACAGTTTCCTACACTCCGTGGAGCGCTCATAAGTGTGATTGACATTATGGAACAAAGTATATTGTTATAAGTAGCAGCACAGGTGCTAAAAGATGAGTGCTCAATTTATTCGCCAGCCCAAGTTCAACTGATTTCTCAACTTAAAACTTCAGACTGAAACTTTAAACTTAATTGATTTTGGTTCTAATGAGACTCTGTCAGCGCTGTTTCCCCTCTTATCCTTCAATCCAACAGCTCTGCCCCCGGCTCTTAGGGGGGACAGAAAGACAGGAAACACAGACAGACAGTGCAGCGGAAGGATGTGACATCAGCGTGTGCAGACAATCAAAGGTGCTAAGGGTGTTTCCTTCCCTAAATCACTCTGTTTTCATGGCATAAATTTGGAATCAAAATCTAACAATTCAACAACACAAGTCTCAGTAAACTGAAGAAATGCAATTACTGAGAAACAAATATGAAAAGTCTAATCAATGCCCCCTTATAAGCTATACTTTTCATTTATTTTGAAATAAGTTTAAGTATTTGTGTTAAAAAGGGAACAATTTATTTTTTAAAAATGGAAAAATAAACATTTTTGCGGATCTTTTTCAACATAATGTGAGATTTGCTGAAAAAAAAAATGCAAGAAAAACTACAAATATAAAAAATTTCACTGTGAAAACTTGTTCATTTACCTCATAAAAATTACAGAAAATTTTTAATTAAAAAAGAACACTTTTTGCCATACACTGACTAAAGCCCCTTATTATACCAGCTGAAATAGGTTCTCTTTATTGACTGAATTGTATTGGATCAACTTTAAAACAGTTAAAAACTATAAAACAAAAAAGAAAAGTATAAAGATTATTTCAGTGTCTAAAACTCCTAAAATCTGCATAAAATAAGACATTACATCTGTTTTTCATTCAAAATGCAATTCAAAATTATGAAAATTTCCCACTTCTTGCATTTGCATGCATATTAAGATATTTCTTCTTTCTGATTTTGTGTTAAAACAAAAAGTTTATATCAGAGTTTTCCTGTGAAAGTCCTTGATTGAATGCAACCACATGTAAAAGTAATAAGACCCTTTGTATCTGTATAAACTTCTTTCCTGATCCGAAGCGTTTTGCCAACTCTGGCCTGACGGTATGAGACAGTAATGACAGTAGAAATGCAGACAGAAGGGTACAGAGCCCTGCCCTTCGTTTGGGCAGCTGCTAGTCTCTCTCAGCACCTGCACACAGAGGCCTTCAGCCGTCAGAGCCGCTGTGGAGACAGGTAGCCATCCGTCAGAGGCAGAACACAGACAGGTGAGAGCCGTCTATCCATAGCCCATTGCTGACTTCCCCAAGGACAAAATGACTTGACATAATGCGTCATCCCCCCAATCTTTGAAAGGAGGCCAAGGGCTGTACTGTGCCGGGGCCGTCGGCAGACAAGCGAGGGGGCGCACGTGAACGAAAGGCAAAACCAGGCAGACGGACACAGAGAGGAAGAGTAACCACTGTGGTTAGAGAGGCATTCCTCAACGATTGTCAGCAGATTTGTGTGGAATGATAACAAATAAACCTAAAGGGTAGCAATGACAAAACCTGCCACGCAGACAGTTGTGCCAAGCTGGAAAAGACTGTATCAGATAAAAAGACAAAAAAGAGAAGAGAAAAGCAGAAGTAAAGGCCACAATTCGGAGAAGCCCTGGAAAAGGCTTGAGTGAATCACCATGTAGTGCGTTGTCTTTCCATGGCATGAGCATAGGGTGGTGGACACAAACAAGTATAAAGAAATATAGAAAACACGATAAAGGCAACTTAAGAGGTGACAGAGTGAAGTGTACCAGAATGAGAGTGGTGAAGTGGTGCAGATTGTGGTGATGCGCACATCTGATGCATAAACACAAATAACTTCACTTAAGTTTCACTTTATCAACACTGCTGCAGTTTTTTTCACTTCTTCCTCTCTGTCTCTCTCTTTCTCTCCAGGCATTGTAAAGTCATGAACAAAGCTCTGCTGCAGGTCGTGTTCTCGACCCGCTACCTCAGGACCAGGTGTAACAACAGGAACAGAAATTAAACACATATGTACAGTAAGGATCACGCACTCACAAGCTGACTTCTATTTGCACAGATAATGATTGCTCTTTTTTGGTCCATAAACAAGCAAAAACAATTTAAAACACTGTAATGAAGTATAAAAAAGCAGCACTTTAAACCCTTCAATGAACGTTCCCAGCCCCCAGAGGAACACCCGGGAGTCATGTCACTAAGAACACAAAGCACTGACATATTCACCCAATTATGTTCCCTGCCGAGTATGACAATGTCTCAGGATGTTAGCAATGTTCTCCAGTGTGTAGGAGGGAGGTGGGGCAGCGTGTGTTTGTGTCAGAGGTTTATAAGTGAGGCCTTATTGCTGCACAGGCGACTTACAAACTCCCCAGTAGCTGTTTTGTCCCTTGCCCTCCCTCGTTTCATCAACAACCAAAATTCAGACGACCTGCTGATGATTTCATCTTACCCTCCACCTCCTCCTTCACTCTTTCTCTTTGCCACAGCATTCTAATCACCCTAATTAAAAGCTTTGTTCATTTAGAAATCTCTGATGACAATTTGTTTCACTCTACCCTACAGCAGTGGTGGCTGTGAAGAGGAGAAGAGAATTAAATTTGATCTTCTGACAGCAATTATTAAATGCTCCCTCCTGGCCTCAATTAAGGCCCGCAGGCTAATGCTAACGTGGCTAGCCCCCTCATGCAGCCAAGAGACGCCGGCGCACTTCCCCTTTTTTTTTTATCTTAAGCTAAGTTTTGTCACCCTTTTCTTCATGCATATGTATGTGAGAGTGGGTGCACATGTGCGTGTCTTTTAACTTGGCGGGTATGGAAATGCACGCTTGCTTACTTGTGTGTTTTGCATACATACTGATGGGAAAAACTATTTCCTTTTTTGGCTGTAAACAGGGAAGTGGTGGAATTTACTATTTTTCCTACTCTTGCCTCATCAGCAAATTTGGATTCCATATTAAAACTATTGCATCAAGTGGTTATTTATGAAGTTATAAATGTAACAAATGAGTACAGAAGCTGCCATGCTGGGGGATGCCGAAACATGTAGAAAAAGTTGCCTTAAAGGGATAAATTTAGCTTACAACTATAAATGGTCAACAATTACCATTGCCCCTCCCTGCCATTGTGACACTTCAGCAGCATTATGTGTCATGGTCGCAGCCTTGCTGCCAATGCACTGCTCAGTGTCTATGCGCAGCGTGTGGGTAATTTGCACAGAAGTAGAAGGTTGCACACTTCAACAAGGATGTCCTTCATAGATTCGACCTTCTGTTTCTTTTTTCCCTCTCTCTCTTTCTCTGGTCCCTGCGCTCTGCTAGGAAACCGAGTAACCTAGATCGTAGAGGAGGGATTGTGACAGAGAGAAGGACAGACAGAACCAGAGAGAAAGAAGCAGATTGAAGGGAGTCAAAACGTGACACCAGACACTTGAAATAGGAAAAAAAACCCACTCTCTTGGATGATGTCAGGTTCAATCCTCTGTTTTCTGGTTACCACAAGCTGATTGTGCTGATTACTGGTGAGCCTTGTTGATGCTGTGCATCATTAAACAGAGATTGTTCCACTGTTAGTGTTTGTTTAAGCGAGGCTGGTGTAATGTTTCCAGGCACTTTCTCCTCGCCACACACTCACACACAATGTAAACTTGAGATACAAGTTGTATACACTGCATCTATACTTCACGTGAGTCGTTCCAAGTCAACTTTGGGTGGGTGTAAACATAAATAAAACAAATAAATTAGAAAAGCAACATGCACTGACAAGTTATCAATCTGTATAATAAAAATCTGGCACAATATAAACACTTGTTTCAGAGATGGTTTCTAAACAGCTCCAGAGCTTAACAGTTCCCATGAGGGAGCTGGTGGCGGGGCGCATGAGGCATAAGGTTGTACGGATTGTGGAGGGTGTGTTGCGGCATTCGGCACCTACAGATCAGGCTCTGTTTAGGGGAGTGGCCCCCACCGAGGCCAGAGCCGGGCCAGACCTAGTCCAAGCCTCTCATTAGTCATCGGCCGGGTGCCACGCTTTCTTTTTGGAGTGGTTAAAGGGGGGAACCGGCGAAGGGTCTGGCAGTTGCACTGTACTCCACTCCCAGCACCATCACAACCCGACCTCATCAAAGAGAGCGCTCGTAATTTGTCACAGAAAGCAGCCAATTAACATATGTTAGGGGAGGAGGGACGAGGAGAAGACGGGGGGAGGAGGAGGGGAGAGTGAAAAAAGATAGCGTATGATTAAAGAGTCTGCACAGCTGCACAGAATCAAGATGGCAAGGAGAGGTTTGAAAGAGACCTCAGAGCCAGTAATCTGATAAAGCTTACTGTTACTTAACCCCCATAAGCAGGGTAGGCAGAGAGAGAGGGAGAATGAAATAATAGAGACAAACAAATATTAAATTACTGCTGTGAAGCTACAAGCTTTGGCAGAGTGCCTCGGCTCTCGATATGTGGCTACAGTGAAGGCTTCTGTACCACATGGAGATGACCCTTCATGCCAAAGCACCACTGCTGTTTGACCCAGGTTATTTTTAGCTCAGCACTAACCATAGAGCTAACATTGTAGTGCTAAAAACCCAACCTCCTTTACTTTCATTCTGAAATTTGAATTCCTGGTGCACCACAACAATTTAGCGTTCCCTCTCATGAAACAAAAGCTTTTTTTTTTTTTCATTTTTCATTTATTTTTCCTCTCACAAAGTCTCAGACAAGTTGCTTACATTCTGACTTGTTTGTTTGCCTTCAAATTCTTGTTCCTCATGGTTGGTTTTTAACATGCTGTGTGTGGTTATTTATGCATGTGTGTGACACTGCCTGTGTGTGTGTGTGTGTGTGCATTTATGTGTCTGTTATTGTCGGTGTTGTTGTTGTTGTTGTTGTAGGAACATCTTGTGAAGTGAGTTGTGTGATATTTTGCCTTGTTGTTGCACACTTTGGCAGGCTGAATGCATTAGCAGTGCACGCCGGTGCCGTTCTGTGTTCTGTCGTCTCTCCGCCACCTCTGCCTTGTCTCTCTGCAGCGACTGATCACACGGGCTGACAAGCAAGTTCGGGTCTTCGTCTGCTGCCGCCGCCGCCGTCATTCGCTATACGTGGGCTCTGACTCTTTCAGTGAGAAAAATAAGAAAGGCGGGGAGGAAGCTTTAAACAAATTTGAGTGATTTTTTGGAATAGTACGTCAAGTGTTGGGGAATTCCCCCTCAAACAAAGGGACGCAAACTTGAACAACAATTCTATTCTCCTTGTACAGATATTAGATGATAAACACTGGGCCTTGTTCACCAATTTTTTGTCAAATTTGTTCTTAAGAAGTCTTTAAGAGAAACCTACATCAAATTCAAGACATGTTCTTAAACTGCTGAATTCTTCGCACCTGTATTTTAAAGCTGATGGACGCCAGGTGCTTGAAAACTTGAAGCATGTGCATGTTTCTCCTAATTAGCATAGAGAAGCATTCCTTTTATGCCCATATAAGGGCATGACTGCAGGGCAGTGTGAAAACACAGAGGCAAGATATCAGTAAATCAACATAAACTGTAAAAACAATCACAATACTTTGAAGAACTTTGATAGCTTTAAAGTAGATGTAGTGCTGCTCCAAATGATACCAAAAGAGGAAGATTTAATTACATTTTTAGCACAGGTTGTGGAAAAATTGGACATAAATTGGATTAAATCTCTGGTTCAGAGGTTGCTTTAATCAGAAATGACATGCATCATGCTGTAAGTAGAAAAAGATGCATTCCAGATGTGTTGAAAATAGTTAAAGCATGTGGGAGGGGAGTCATTTTTTTTCAAAGTGAGTATGATTTGATTAGAACATGTATTTATACTAAGACCTGGTGCTTTTAAAGTGATTAAAGACTAACACATTTAAACCTGCTGCACGATGCACACATGCGCGTGTGGGAAGATCGTTTTGTATTGTTTTAAATAAGTGTGTTACAATAAAACTCCTACAAATAGGCTAAATTTATATCTAATTTAACATTTTATGGCTAAGATCAAACATTGCATGTTTAAATTAATACCTGATGATGTTTAAGTCAGGTATTTATCCATATTATTCAATCATTTAAAAGTGTTCTATTGATAGAAATGCAGTAAAATAGAATTTAAAATTCTACTTAATCGCATAATTCTTAATGTAGCATATTTGAGCACTGATGAGCACATAATTTAACATTTTATCCTGTCATATCAGCACTCAGATGTTCCTAAGAGTGCTGAGAAAACTTTGGTGAATGTTAGAATCTTCTTAAAAACTACGTAAAAGGATTCTAAGAAGGGTTGGTGAATGAGGCCTGTTGTTTTAATTATTAAATTTAAGTTATTTTGACTGAAATCTGGGATAAAAATGGACAGTGAAACCACAAATGGCTGTCAGAGAAAGCGTAGCGTACACTATATATAAATCATGACTGTTTCTTTTTGCCTCCTCTTCCTCTCTCTTGCACTCTTATCCACGCCATCAAGCATCATCGTTATTTATTTATTTTTCCTATTTGGGAAGTGAAAGGCTAGAGTGGAGGAGCGGGGGAGTGAAGGAGGAGTGGGGGGGTGTTGTGTTCAGTTGAATTTTTCCTCTTCTTCTGTACATGTTGCAAGCTGGTGGTTCAGTAAAGGACCTGGCTGCTCGGAGACCCCCGCCCCATCACCACACTCAAATCCCTCTGCTGCGTGCACAGCTGCACCGTTCACATAACCTCGCCTGCCCCCTCCTCCTCCCCCCATTCCCCCCCTCCCTTACAGCTAATGATAGCAGAGCACGTCCCCTCCACAAGGCAGCAGCTTTTTCCACTGCATGTACGTACACACTAGCTTGGCTTGCACTAACAAAACGTGCACACACACGTGCACTGTGGGCACAACATTCCCACTTTTCCTCCTCTTTTCCTTGTTTCTCATATCATTCAATTTCTTCCCCTTCTCTTCACCCTGAGAAAAAAATTCCCTGGCCTTCTAACCCCGAGGAAGGCCTGAGAACATTCGCTCCATCTTCACTCCCGTCTTTGTCCCTCAGCTCAGTGAGTGACCTGCATCACAGCTGCGTGTGGGAATTTGAGCGGGTGGGTGTGTTTAGGAGGAGGGTCCAGTGTTTGAATGCATGTATTTGCACATACCTATGCACTTCTGAGCGTGTGATGCATTTACCTAATACACATGTTTCTGTTGTGTGTGTAAGCGGGGGGGGGCTGGGGGGAGGTGAGGGCAGCTCTGGGCTTCTGCTGAGCCTACTGTGCATTATCCCAAATAAACAACTCATTACACGTGTACTTAACCGAGGGGAGCTGGCGAGCAGTGGAAGCTAATCCCCGTTATCGTTCCCAGCGTTTCTCTTCCGATTAGGCTACAGGGGGGAAGAAGAAGAAGAGCCCGAGAAGGTAGGCAGCTCAGAGCAGGAGGAGGAGGAAGAAGAGCGAGGAAGAGGAGGAGGCGAGAAGAAAGGAAAAAAAGCATTTGAGTTAACTTCCCACAAGTGCCTTTCTTGCTTATAGTATCTCCTCCTCACTCTATCTTCCTCGCTAACCCTCTTGCCTCCTTCTCCTCTCCTTCTCCCTGTGGATTTTCACTCTGCTCTTCCTTGTTTTTCGACCATCTCTCAGAACTGGGTCATCGACAGACTGTGCGGCAGCATTTTGAAGAACATGGGAGGGAGGGAAGAGAGAGAGAGAGAGAGAAAAAAAGCATGTTCTTTCTATGAGAACAATCCAAGGCTTCTTTAACAAGTAGCCCGCTTATCAAATTAAGCTGTCAAAAGCACATTAATAACAGGCAGCACAATTCCCTTCACTAAAAAAAGAAGAAAAAAACACATTCTGGAAAAAAAGAGGAATGATTTGTCTTTCAGAGGGAGGAAACAGTCCACCAAGGGCAGTAAAGCTTTCTCCCTCTTGTTCTCTGTCTCTTAAATGATTGTGGGGCCCCTATAATGAAGGGCCAAGATGTAGAGTGCCACTTATTCATAGGCAGAAATATATTTTTGTTTCATACAATAACAAGCTTAACGTGTAGCCTTTTTGCTCTTAAAAAAGGAAATACTTGCACTGGATGACAGATTAAACAGGACAATGTGGAATCAATACTAGAGTATGGAGGCCTTTATGCAAGTTTAAATCTCAAATTATCATTAAAGTAACAGTCTGCCCATACTTTCTTTTTTATTCAGGGTTCTGTGATCTCAAAACCCTGGAGTTTGTCGTCCTGTGCGGATGTGGTTCTCATCGTGGGGGCCGGGATCCCCTTAGGGTTCGCGAAACACTGAGAAGGGGTCACAATATGCCTTCAGAAAAAGCAAAGAATATTTTTAAATGATTTGAAAGTGCATATTTTACCCATTTTTATAAAATTATATGCATGAAATTAATTAAATGTAAAATATAAACATGGCCATTTATGCTGCAAAGGAAGTAATCTTAAAAAAAATCCTTAAAATGTACTTCTGCACACAACTCTTCTGCATTGCATGGCTGTGTTTAACTGTGCTTCCACCACCCTCAGGTACTGTGGCAGTCCCCAGTCTCTGGCATCTGAAAAGTTTGATAAACCCTGCTGTAAGGTTGCACAAGCAGAACGTAAGGGAGAGAAAGTTAACACTCTCCGTGCTGTTCACATGACATACGCCTGAGACGCAGAAATGAAATTAACAAGACACCTCAGCGTGCAGATGGCAGAGAGGAGAGAAACCCACCCTGTGACCTTACACTTAGACAAAGTGTCTCAAAAACAAACTCATTTTGAGGAAGTTTGTTTCTGAGACGCTTCATCTAAACGCTCTGCTCTTTGTAAAAGAGAGCAGTTTTGAATCTCTGCTTTACAGAAGTTGACACTTTCAGCTGATGCTAACGCTAAGCTACGAGTCTTTTGTCATATACTCCTGAGACCGACTTTCTCACACCCTCATTCTGAGTCTCTTCCTGTTTGCTCAGCTCCCCCGAGGGGCCTGCTCCGCCACTGCCCAGAGTGGGCCAGGCCGGCGGTGGATGGATGTGACGTGGAGGCCCCTAGACTGTTCTGGAGGGAGGCTGGAGCCACGACAGGTATCCCCCGCACTTCCCTTGGCTATTTATAAAACCACGAGTCCAGCACGGGGGCCAAAAATAAGACAGAGGCCATTTTTAAACCTAAACTCCACGAAGGCTCAGTCACTGTAACTGCGCAGGCAGAGAAATATCCATCCAGAAATGTTCAGCATACTGTAAAAGTTAAAACTGCCCTTTCTCTGTCTGCTACTGAGCATGCTCCAACATACACATCCAAACACACATAAACAGCAGACAAAAGTCAATATCAAGGCTGAGCTATTTCTGTAGAGAGCACTATTTAGGAAGTGTGGGCCGGGTGCCAGTGTTCTCCTCAGTATCGTCTGGGCGTCACTGCACTGCTGCTGCTGTTATACAAACTCACCTCTTTCCTCTCTCACCCGTTCCTCACCCTTTCCAGCCCCCTTGTTCCATTGTCTCCCTCTCTCTTTCTCTCTCTCCCTGTGTGTGTCTCTTCTACACACACAAGGTTATTTGTTTTTCCACTGGGTCGAACCGCAGTGCCAGGTGAAAGCATCTATTGGCAGGATAAAGAGAGTGGCTGGTGTGAGATCACAAGGCCCCCACTCTGCCCACCAAAGCTTGAAGTGAAGCGGCGGGCTGGAGTTTCAAACAAAGTGCCCCCTCATTCATTATACATGCAACTGCACTGAAAATCTCCTTCCGCAACACCATCTCTTCTCCTTTCCTCTCTCTCTTCTTTCTCTTCCTTTTTGCTCAATTTTTTTTTCCAGACAGAGCATCCATAAAGTATGAATAAAATTAATGACATCACGAGCTGCACTTTGGAAGAGCCACTGTAGGAAAAAGCCATACATCACAGGACAGAAGGAGCTGGGACCAAAAATGTAAAAAAAAAAAAAAAAATGGACAGGGTGAAAGAAAATGGGAGTATGTGGGGGGGCCTTGCTTCGACCTCATCCACCCTCTGGGCTCTGTGTGATTGTACTTCATTATAAGTTAAATTTCAGCTGTGTTTTTGCCAACTTTTTTCTTAATTTTTCCAATTTGTCCTACTTCCACCTAACTTTTTTGTTCAACTAAGTAACCTAAGTGGTCGTGCGTTCAGCTACAGGCCAGCCTCTGGTGTGGGAATGGCCCAGATGACGGTGGAAAGGGAACACTGGTGTGGACTTTGGCAGGACAGAGCCCTGGTTAAGCCGTGCACTCTGCCGAAAAAGAGGGAGAGAGAGAGAGAGCACAGAGCGAGGATCCTTAAAGAGACTGTTTCTCGACTTAGACAGTGTTAACAGCATTTTTCAGCAGCACGGTCTCTTCGGAGTTGAGCGGTAAACCTCTTGATATTTCAGACTTTGCCCAGATATCTGAGACTCTGAGGTGAAAAAAATAAGCATCGTGTTTAAGACTGTTATCTTCCCCTTAGAGGAGAAAAAAGAGACAGATTTATCAATCGCTCCACCTATTATTGGCAATTTAGTGTGACACTGTTTCATCACAGAGAATCCTGACTGGGTAAAAATCCAAAACCTTATTCTTCTGAATCCAAGATCTTCTAAAAATAAGCGGAAGCAGCGCGGATGGGGAGCGGCGGCGGTGCAGATTGTGGCAGCCGAGAGAGCGGTGCTTTCAGATGGATGTGAGCCTGTGTGAGGCCGAGGCACAGAGCTACCTCTGTGCGTCTCACCGGACTCTGTTGCAGAATGACTCGGCTATGTTGCACTTGTGACAAAGATAAATTACAGCCACTGGAAAACATTTCTACATTTTTTTTCTCACTCTCTCCCTCTCTCTCTCAACCCTTCTCCACACCTCTTTGCTTTTTTTTTGGCACTGGGTGTAGCCCGAACGTGTGCCACACTAAAGGGTGATAGTGAGGCGGCGGGGGGGGGTCTGTCTCTGAAAATATATTAGGGGGTAAGAAGTTTGCCCCTGCACCGTTCACAGGTCAGGCTGTGTGTTTTATGATGGAACATGGCTTCTGTCAGCAGATTTATGCACATTTAGACTGGCTGAAAAAGGATTCTCAGTTAAATCTGGATTTACCGCACAGCATGTAGAGTCAGTAATACAGATATACGCTGTTATAGACCAGACAGAATCAAGGAAGAAGTTAATGACCCTCACTTCAACATTTAAGTCCTAACACTGCAGCCTGATGTGAACTATCAAGTGTTTAGACAAAGAAATCCAACCTCTGTTCTACTCTAAATGTTTCTCTCTGTCTTATCAGTCACAGTCTCTGCTCCCTGCACTCCTCCAGCCTCCTTGCCTCCCGGCCCTATCCTCCTGTCCAAATATTTCAGGGAGCAGGCCTCAAGTATGGTGAGGTGTTTCTGCTGTCTCTTTAGGTGGGCTGCAGCTGACGATATGATTGTGTGGTCAGGAGTGCTGAGCACAGACCACCCAGCAGGCAGCTGCTGCCATAATGACCCACAGGCCGGGCAGGAAGCAGGAAACAGGAAGAAGAAGGCAGGACATCCTGTTCTTCCACACGAGTGTGCGAGGCATGACATCACGAAAGCATCATGAAGAATATCTGATCAGATCAGAGGCCAAATATTCTGTCGTTCCAGCTCAAGAAAATTTCATTTCTCTCTCTTTCTGCGCATCTGTCTTCTCAGTTTGCCTTTTCAGCACTCACCCTGACACTGTTTTCCAGACTGCTCCATCATCCCAGACATCAAATCCTACCCTCTTCAGCGCCAGAATAAAGCAGAGAAAGAAATTGCGCTTTTTCATTTGAATATACACCACCAACAACCTCACAAAACCCCGACACAAAAAAAAACAAAACAAAAGCACAAACATTCAGACTCGCAAACAGACGGAGACAACTCGCACATACACACCTCCCAGACACACGGCTCATGCTGACAGACAAACACACAAAGAAACAGCAAACACAAAGCAACAGCACAGCCAGAACTCTACTTTATGCAGAAATATTCTAAAGTGTGTTTTACAATACAATTAAACATCAAAGGCGGAGATATTCCTCTGTGATCTTTAACACCCCAGTGAACAAACCCCACACATCCCCATCCACTTACAGCACACACAAAGTTGCTGAACGTCACCGCTAATTACTAGATAGAGACAGAGGAAGACTTTGCATCATTATGCACAAACCAGGACATATTCAAATATATGCATTCAACTAAGTCTAAACCATTCAAGGACAGTGCTATTTACTTAAGATGTTTTTTTTTTTTTGCTTTTAGGAGTAATTGCAGGCCTTATGAAGACATTCAGACAGGGCTCATCAGGCAAAGAAACATTTGGGTAAACATCTCCAACAGGTAGGACAATGAAAGGGATATCTGTTCAAATGAGTAAATAAACACATGGTGAGGTTGGGCCTTGTGCTTTTTATTGGTGCTGTAAAAATGCACAAAAGGCAACTTTTTCTTCCATGAGGGAGCACCTGCTTCATGCAACACACAGAAATACAAAAAGCCCTTTTGAAGTTAACATCTGCAAAAAACTAAGCAGTATTATCTTTATTCTTTCACATCTGGATTTTTGCAGAATGTGTTTCAAAAGTCAGAGTTGTCTCACGCCAGTTTAAGATATTATATCCCCCACTTATATATGAGGTAAATAGGATTCCCTACAATTGACTCCTATATTAACCTTCTCGTTTGAGCCAAAGGGCATAAAGTCCAATTACAGCACTTCAATATCTACCTGCAGATCTTGCCAACCTGCAATCTGCAAATGAATGTTTTACTGAGCAAACTCTGCAAACCCTTCCCAAAATATTTGAAACCATTAGACCAAGAAAAAAACTGTAAAGCATAGCAAAAGCAGCTATTAAATTATTTGCTTAAACATAAATGCTTCTGATGTTCCCATTAGGAATAATGTTTTCATAGATCTGGCTTTCCATAAGGAGGCAATCTTAGAATGTGTTTCTATGCTGAGGCTGCACAGTGGTTTACTTTACTTAGGATTAAAAAGACTCCTCTTGAAAGCAAGATTTCCAAAGGAATTATATTCCAGATGTATGATAAAGATTAAAGCAGTAGTTTGCCCTATGCAATGCACTTTTTAAACACATGTCAAAGCCCTGACCATGGCACACAATGTGTCCCTTCCCTTCACTTAACTAAAGCTTCACTGAGCCCCTGGTGTACAGCAAAGTGCCCTGACAATCGGCTCAATGCCCCGGCCAATCACGGGGACACGTGACCTCCTAATCCCTCTCTGTGAGAAGGGTAAGAGTGTGTTGTCACTGTTGGTTTTGTGAATCAGCGCCCAAAATCCCAAATGATTTGTCAAGAGGGAGAGGTCTTAAGAGAATAAGAGAAACAAAAGCAGCACAGGGCCAGATAGTGTGGGTGTTGCTGCATGTGTGCATGCAGAGCTACAGGACAGACACAGAGACACTGCATCTGTCTGGACTTTTGTGTGAGTGTGTGTTTGCATGCGACTGCATGCATAGGTGCATGCATGTGTGTTTGTGCAGGGTCTCTGAGATTACAGAGCTTGGCTGACAGAGTCCTCAGTGTGTAATTGTGGGTCCACATGCGAGTGCTCACCTTCCTCTGAGCGGATTAACCTAACGCTAAATCCCAAGAGAGCAACAGGCCAGACAGGCCACACTCAACAACTTCATTGACAATGGGCAGGAGAGGGAAGGCCATGTGTAAAAATCCTTTTATGGAATTATACACTTTCATAGGTTTTGTCACGAGTCAACAACTTTTAAAAATGCCATAAAGAATTTAAAAAACATAATGCACATAAACACTAGATCTTCTTAAATTAATAAATACACCTCAAATATTGCATCAATTTCATACTGCCTTTATCATTTTTTTTTAGAAAACTAAACAAAATTTAAAAAGCAGTAAAAGCACGGGTGTATGCAGGACACTGCACGGTCACAAACATGGTTTACAAACTGCTGTGCACAGCTGCACTTATAAACTGTTAAAAAAATCCCAGTAGGAATAATTAAAGAAATTAAATAGTTCCTGTTGTGCTCAAGATGTTCATTGATTATATGTTAGTTCAGTTAATATAAGGAAACTGCAGCTGCTATTACTACATTTTTTTAACTTTTGAAATTGACACTATTTATTGAGTTAATAAAATTCAGCCATATAATAAATCTGCAAGAATATAACTACAGTGATTTACTTTATTTCTTACATTAATGAGCATGAGTTTAATCTAGTCACTTTAAATTAAAATGGCTCTGAAATTAAACGTCCTTATCTCATCCAGATATTTTATCAGAGGGCCTGCGGTCGAGTTTTTAAGTTAAGAAGCAAATAAATTTAATTATTAATGATGTTGCAACCTGTAAAAGTTTCCACAAGTTAATTATGGTGCCATTAATAATCCTTTCACTGCAACAGGTTCACCTTAGCCACAGGAGACTGAACTTTACAGTTAAAATTACAGTATAAATGTGTTGTTTCGCTGTTGTGAGGAAGGTCTAAATATCTGAAGGGGAGAAGAGGAGGATTCTAACTGAGTCTGAATACAGGAAATCTTCCCTAAAATGCCTTTTTTCCACATCTGTCATTATTTTGGATATAAAAGAATGCCCTAATATATATGAGAGATTGTCTTCTCTTGTGCTGTGCTTGAGAATTATTAATGTTTAAATAATTTTGTCCTTATAAAGTTTTCTTACAGCAGGTTGTCTTCATTAAACCTTTTATTATGACCATTAGTGTAAGTTACACCACTACACAGAATAATAAACTCATACGGTAAGGCCATGCTATGTGCTGTGACGTTCCTATAGTCTTATTAAAATCAAGCTAATTATATGAAATCAGTCTAAGAAAACTTACAAGTTTTTTTTTAACTAAATCATGTAGTTAAACTGTATAACTAGCAGGTTAGAGACCATATTTTAAACACGTGCTGAACTCTTCCTAACTTTCTAAGTGCCATGAAAAGGCGCATTAGAGTAGAACATACTGTATAATGTTGGAGGGCAACCTCTTGAATCGCGGTGTCTCCGGGCTGTGCGCCTGCCTGTGGACACGAGAAAGCTCCACAAGGTCGAAACAACTGTTATCCTACCTGAAGCACGAGACAGCAGACCTTGACTCCCCTAATAGACCATAAACAGCTACTTGATGTCAGCTGGTAATTATGAGGCAGAGCTGTCACCGGCACAAGTCGATCAGGGTCACAACAAATCAATACACGCTGTTACAGTACTTTGTTGATGAGGCGGCGCGTGAAAATAGACCCTCAACTTTCCCCCCTTTGAAGCTTAAAAATAAAGATCATACGATGCAGCGTGTCGTGAATATCTGCTTTGCGAGTGAAGTGCGCTGTACTTACTTTATTTCGCACGAATACTGGTCCGAGTGAAGTGAGTGAAAAGGCTACAAGAAGCGGTCCGCCGGTGCTTTGGTCCGGCCGGGTGACAGGAAGGTTGGAGCCGCTGCTTGCTGGGGACGGACTTCGCCAAGACGCGCTTAAAATCCAGGAGCGCAACTTAGCAGAGGACGTCGCCGGGAGGAAAAAAAGTAACCTACAGTACGTGGTAGGAGTCTCTATAATGTCAGAGCAACTACTGACTCTCTCTCCCTCTCTCCCTCCCTCTCTCTCTCTCTCTCTCTCTCTCTCCCTTGTCGGACAGTGTCTGCGCAGGAGGCGGTGAGGACGCTTCGCCTGGTCTCTCTCTGGCTGCGAGGTGCCGGTGTAGCGGAGAGGAGGGACCCGGTGGAGTGGTGGTGTTGTTGAAGGAGGTGCTGGTGGTGTAATCTGCTGGACGTCTGGATCCTTTATGGGTGATGTTCACTATCTGTTTCTGTTCATTCTCAACACAACCCTGCCCGAGTCTTTCCCTAACCCCACTCCTTCGTCTCCCAGAGCGAGGAGGAATAATCGATTTTTTTTCTCTCCCCTTTTTTTGACTCCTGAAAGGGGGCGGGCTCACATTTCCCAACTCTACTTTAATGAAAGAGGCACGGCTCTTAATGCTTTATTATCGCACCAGCCCCGGTAGAGTGGACGCACAATTAAGTGCTCAGAGAGGACCACTAGAGGAAGATGATGGGGGATGTGTGCTTTAACTAATGAACCAACGGAGAGCGCGTTAAGCATCTGCAGCCCACTTTAGACTGCTGAATCTGAGGCAAATAAGTTCATGTTTTTGTTGTTGCAGGAGCCTTTTGTCTCGTGCATCCCAAATCACATGTGGGGTATTTAAAACTTAGAAAAGATGCTAAATCACCTGAAAAACTTCCACCTTTCCAAGATTTCTTTTTAAAGGGAATGCTCACTGAAGAGGGAAATCTCTCAACTCAAGATAATTTAATGGTAGAAGAGTTAAAAGCATCCTTAAAAAGTTTTCTGTGATGACAGGGACTCATTTTTCCAGTATTATTTGATTTGCATACATTACATTAAACATTATGCTTCTTGCGAAAATAATGACAAAAAAGTGGGATCAACTCATGCATCATGCACGGTAATCCCCAAATAATACCATCACTCCATTCTCAACAGATGTCTCCCATGTCTGCGTTCCCTCTTTTCTGAGTCACCACAAACTTTCCACCTCCCCGCACACGCCGCCAATCATCCTCCAGGACCCCGCTATCTCCTGCAGATAAGCCCTGACACAGACAGTAAGCATGGGGGAATTACTGAGCCTTTATCCACCCAGCCAATGATTTCAAAACATCCACTCTATTAGTGTGAAGATAACAATTAGAACAGCAAGTTTGCCACTTCAGATAAGACGCAGACAGTGTCTGTACAGAGATGTTTCTCAGATAGGCCCTGTAATACTCGGCTTCTTTTGTGCTCACATTATATGGCTGCTGGATCGCTTTAAAGATTGTTAATGGCTGTGTTGAATGAAGCCTGTTATACTGCAACACGCCATCAGGTCTCACTCTTGAGTTTCCATAAATCCAACCACAGAAAAAAAACTTGAGGTTTGCTGAACAATGCTGTGTGATGCACGGATATCCTGATATCAATGCTGATAACTACACAACAGTATCAACGAATACAGAGCATCCATCTTTATTTATCAATAATATAAAGTTTAATTTAGGTGAGGAAAAACTCTAATCCATGACATCTTACAAGACTTCCCTGTAATCTCTCTGTAGAAACTGACTGTTGTCTTTTGTTATCTTCACATGGTCAGAATGTCATACAGCTTGTTTTTTAGTTTTCTTAGTGGGTGAGTATAAACATGGAAGCTAGACAATACATCGCTGCAGACTGGGTCGAAGTGTAATTTGCCTCAAAAATGAGCTGAAAATAAGAGTTGGGATGATATGAAATATTGAGAAAATTGTCTTCACTTCTTAGCAAACAGGCCACTTAGTTTTACTTTGACGCAACACAAATGTGTTCCTTGTTCAACCAAAATACTTGTCAAAAAATAATGTGTTTACCATTTATATTAAGGTTTCTTTAAAGCTCTTTTGTTGTCTTGGTTCTTATATTTTTTAGGTTTTTATGTTTGGGGTTCTTTAGTTGACACGTTATCTATAAGCTCGCTTTTAAAGCTCCTGTGAAGAGTTTTTAGCTGGGTAAGAATCTGTCTGAAATTAATACAGATGCCTCTACACAACCTACAAATGCAAACAAGATTTCTTTGGAGAGAACTGCTTAATAATATAAAGGGCTGTCAAAGGATTGTAATTTTATTTGTGATAAATCTCAGAATTTCTGGTGTTTATCGCGATTAATCTTCCCATTTTGTAATTCAACTATTTTGCATCGAAAATTGCTTTTGTTTCAGTTGGATACAGACCTGCTTTTATTTCGAAAGAAAAGAAGAAACTCTGTTTAGGTAAAAAAAAAAAATATAAGTCATGAACTTAACCAGGAAAAAAGGAACTTGTTATGGAGTGAAAAGGAAAGAATGGAGCAGTAAAAAGGTAAATGTTTGATATCATAAGTTGCATATGACTTTTGACTTTTCCACTGAGGAATGAGACATTAAGGAGCAGTGGTGTGCCTATTTTACATTACTGTGGCTGCAGGGAGATGTTGCAGTGGTTTAACCAAAGTGTGCTGAAAGGGAAAAAAAGCATGATTTAATCACTGTTGAAAATATTAATGCACTAATAATGGACCTGAATCAATCCTGATTAATGCATTAATACTGGCAGCTTAAATAATATCCAGTTATGTTTAATACCTTACAGGGTGTCAGAAATAGATCTTTATTTCCACAAGTATCTTAGCCCTGCTTGATGTAAATATCCTGCACTTTCTCGTTCAGCTTTACTGTAAAAAAGCTCACTTTGGTAAAATGCCTCACTTCATATAAACACTCTCACTGATTAATGTGAACTATCTTAAATTATCTTATCTACCTCATGTAAATCTGCCCACATCCTTGCATGTTTTACACTCTGATCATGTCTAGTCAGCATTCTTGCAGCCTATGCACATCCTGCAACCATATAATCAATGCTCACAGATTTGTAAATACTAACAAGAGCTTGTGCATATTAAAGTCTCTTTTTTTTTTTACTTTTTCAGTTTTATTATTTTTTTTATATAATTTGTTCAAATGTTGGGAAATTAAATTTTTCAGATTTCAATAAAAGTTTTGGGGGAAATTTGGGGATTTTTTCATTTTTTCATGGAAATTGAGAGCAAAGCTAACCAGAGTCAACTTCCTTGGCCAATAAAGCTGATTCTGGTTGTATGGGATAGGTGTCAGACAATGGTATTCACAGCATTCCGCAGAAATGACATTAATTTTAAATATTCTTTGCCAAAAAATCTTGGAAAATAAATAAAGAGAAGACTTATTGTCAAAATACAATTACACATGCACAGTACAAGATCCACAAAGAGATGAACTGTATTGCTTTTTCCACAGGGGGCGCCAAAAGCAACACAATCAAAAAGTTCCTCATAGCTTCCTTTAAAAGTTATACATGAATTAAGTTATTCTAAGGGTAAAAACAGAGTTAAATCATATCTTTGCCAACTATTTATTTGCAGTGAAGCTTGAGATAACACAAAATAAATATTTTAAGAGCAGCGTTCACACATGCAGCAATTTAATGTGCTTTACAGAGTTAAGAAGAGAAGATTTCGACGTTAAAAGTGTTAAAATACGATTTATACTAAGAGAAATAACACATAGGGCACTTTTTTCTCATTTTTTCTGTTCTTTCATAATGTTTATTATTTGGTATTTTAATCTATTTTCTTTTATCGCTTATTTAGTAATTGTATCATTTTTTTTCTGTTTCGTCTAAGCTGCATTTTCACATCTTTTGTCCATTTTTGTTTAACTTCATATTGGCTGTATTTTATCGCCGTGCATTGGCTTGCTGTTTGTTTTCTTTTTGTTGCCTCCTTAGTTTTCTCTGATGAGCCTAGTCAAATCATTGTGTGAACTTTTGTTTGAAAAGATGCCACACAAATAGAGCCATCATTATAATTCAAGAGATATTTTACATTTCTTGCTGAGATACAGACAACAGGATTACTAGCTTAACTTTCCTCTTCTGTCAATGCAGACTTCATAAGTGTAAGTGGACACCCAGCAGCACCCTAATCTTTCCCTCCCTTTCAAGTTCACCTGTGAACCCAGCCCGTCACCCACCTAGTTAGTCAGTCAGGGGTGGAAATGCCGGGACATGAAATCAGTTAATAAATAAATCAAGCCTGCTAATCTGCTTGACGGGCGGACATTACAGCCTGTAACCGAAGCCGCTGGTGTCTGATGACTCAGAGTACTACCTTCACATCTCCAGACCCTTTAATCTTTAATAGCGTTTCCTCAACCCCAACCCTCTGTGATAATCAATAGTCTGTTAGACACTCATAAATGCAACAGGGCAGATAGCAATAACATCAGTGAATGTTTGTGAAAGACAAAGTTTCCCACTTTAAGACCTCAAAACAGCTTCTACTAGGTACAGCATGCTCATACATACCACGTTCAACGTTCCTTCGTCTTGCGTTCGCGCAGTCTTTCTTTGCTGTCTGTCAGATTCAGGGGAGAGGGTCCTTTCAGTCACAATGCATGAGGTTGTCTTTGGTTTTTGGCACCTGTGAGGAAAGGAAACACAGGAGGAGAGAGAGAGTGAAATGGTAATTGTTTGCATTCACCTTGTGAGCTTTTTCCATGTTAACATCTTTGTGTGTTTAATGTACATGTGAAATAGAGAGAAATAAATGGGGGGAGGTGGATGGAATATATTTGAATGTTGAAAAAAAAATCATTAAACGAGGCAAACACTGGTTCATGCATATTCATAATGACTGTCTGACTCGTCCACTGGGATAAACTTATAGTGAAACACACTAACAGACTCATTCTGCGCTCACACATTTAATGCAAAGCAGGGAAGACCTACTGTATATTTTGCTTTTGAGACTGCCAAGATGGGGGTCTGTAGCTACATCTGAGTGTCAGAGAAGGCATTATAGTCAGATTATTGTTGCACTGAATTCTGCTGTTCTCAGTGTGCCATTCTTTGTTTTCCAGGGCTGATTAACTTGGTCAGGTACACAGAAACTGTGCAGAAGGCCCTCTGATGTGGGTTAATACTGTAGGAATGTGTTATTCTCAGCCATAGTATTTAGCTTTTAATTAAAATGAACTGGATGATTGGCTCTGTGCTATCTGAAACTTTCACGGCCTAAATCATTAGCCATTGTTCCTCCCTCACACTTGTACAAAATCCTGAACTCATGTTTAGAAACGTGTGTAAGCGTGTGTCAAGTGTGGGCTGACACCCTAATCAAAGCCTGCTGGAGAAAAATCAACAGTTGGCCAGAACAATTATGTAATTTCAAATATGTCACAGGCACTCTTTAGGCTTTTGGGTAAATGCAATTTTCGGGAGGTTTGGCATCAGGCGTGCATAAAAAAGCGAGCAGGGGAAACTGCAACTTCATGTTAAGTCAAACACATAAGTGCGGTTTGCTGATATTGATCTTGCTTGGATTGTTTCTTAAGCCTCTCCTGGCAGTCACTTCACAGCATGTGTCACACGCACGCACATGTAGAACAGCTCGGCTTAAAATGTGTGTTTTTTTGTAACGCGAGGGAGAAAGAAAGGAATGCCTCTCTCTTTTCGCTCAATCAAAAAAAAAAAAAAAAAAAAAAAAAAAAAGATAAACACAAACACATTTCCAGGGCAAACAGGAACAGCCCGGGCTCAGTGCAATCTGTTGTCGATCATGCTCACGTGAAAACACAATCTGCCTGTCACAGTCGATGATGTTGTCAAGCTCCCTGCCTCTCTGCTCCTGAGAATTAGCCAGCGACGGCGAGACACATTTGTTGTGTGTCAGATATGTTTTGAGGATGCTCCCAGCTTTGTGTGGTATTTACTGATTTCAGTCGTTCCTCCTGCGCTCGCTCCCTGATGAATCTCAGAGACATTTGAAGCTTTGACACCAGATTGATGCTACATGATGTGACGACCAAATCCAGCACAGGGGGGTACACAAAGACCTGCAGGCCAACTCCACTCACAGGCTCAGCTGGTGATCCATAGATCTTACACATGCTTGTGTGTGCGCATGCAGGTGTTTGTGTGTCTTTGGGGTAGACTGCTATCGTTTGAGGGGCAGCCCTGAAACGTTTATTTTTAGACTCATGTCTTGGTACATCATGATGATATTCAATGGGACAACTGTAAATTAATACATTGTTTACTCTGAAGTCTTACTGCTCACAAATAAGTCACATATTTGACAAGTAAAAATATCCTCATCTGGTCATGACAATAAATCTGCATTACTTGTCAAACAAGTGAAGCAGTCAATATTGTGGACACTTGCTCACATGCATCTTCTTTTTGTCTTTGACAACAGGGCTAGCACCAGATGATTTGAGAGTTGCTTAAATTATTCCTGTGTTTAAAGCTGTTGACCCAGGCTACTTTAAGAACTATGGACCAGTATGTATCTTGCTCTGTTATGCAAAAGGATGATCTTTCATCTAGACTCAAATCCAGTCCAATCCAATCTCTACAAACATCAGTATGGGTTTCAGAAAAGTCATTCCACTTATTTGGCTCTATTTTGCCTCACTGACCAAATTAGTGCCACCCTTAACAAACACTGTCTAAGTTGTAGTATTTTC
The DNA here is from genome assembly GCF_018320785.1 of Cheilinus undulatus. Lineage (NCBI taxonomy): Eukaryota > Metazoa > Chordata > Actinopteri > Labriformes > Labridae > Cheilinus > Cheilinus undulatus. The sequence goes on along the minus strand of NC_054869.1, from coordinate 19,908,324 downwards.
TTCGATTTTTCAAAAGCCTTTGATACAGTCAAGCATTGTATTTTACTTGATAAGTTGCATAAATATGGTTCTCAAAATATTACATATCAATGGTTAAAAATGATCAGAAGCCAATTTGTTTGTGTTGATTGCAATTAGAGCAATTATTTCTGATTAATATTAGTGACATGTCAGATGTCTCAAATATTCTTTCACCAATTACATTTGCACATGACACAACTCTAGGTAATTTCCATTGAGATTCTCTTCCTTGATGCATAACGCTAACGTTGGTTTAAGTGCTAATGTAAAATGGTTAAAATTAAACAGAGTGGTGCAGGAATGAGTCCTAAAATGTGGAAGTGAGCTAGAATTTTACCTCTTCTGGTTCCCTCATCTGAATGTCTATGGGATTGGGCTTTTGGTTACATGCCTGAAATAATGTCTGTGGTGCAGTCTTAATTTTGTTGACTAAAACTATGACTAAAAATGTTCATCAACAGCCTCTTTTCCATAAGAAAGACTAGATTAAAACTTGTCAAAAATAGATCTTTGATGCATAAAACTGACTAAAAGTAAGTTTAGTTTTCATCAAGATGACTAAAATTTGACTAAAATGTAATTTAGTTTTTGTCTGACATTCAACATCTCTGATATTTCTCAACTGTGGGTAAATCTGTCAAATATAATGCATCTGTAGCTATTATGCCTCTCAGCTGTAGACAGCAGAGATCCCAGGTTTGCCAGTGTCGTAGAACACAGTACCATGATTTGGTACCAGATTCAGGCATCGGAATAAATGCTTGGACTACAAGTTCAGACTAAAATGTGAGGACTTTTTACGGACTAAAACTAGACTAAAATGTTTTTGAGTTTTCGTCAACTTAAGACTATAAAGGGTAGAAACAACTAAAATGTGACTAAAACTAAAAGGTATTTGATCTAAAGACTAAGACTGGGACCAAAATATAGAAATCACTGTCAAAATTAACACTACTGTTTTGAACACAAGTTTAAGAGATTTTTTTTTTCTTCGACCTAAAATACATCTGAAAAGTGCCACACTTTTGAATTTCATATCTTTTTGCGTCTTTTCCTTGCAGGAGACACGCAGGTGATGACTTTAAATTCAGTCGACCATGTTGTAGTTTAATATAGCATGACAGTAGCTTTTTTACTTTCATCAGTTGTATTTATGAACAAAGTATGATGCTTATATTATTAAGTAATGAAGATTATCTTTATGAACAAAACATGGAAGTTCCATAAACTTTTTATCGGACTCAGATATTATTTTCAGCAAAGATCCAAAAACCCAGTCAAAAATCCCATAGGCTCACAGCATGGGGGAACCCATGCGATGCTAACTTCCGTTTTTATGTTCTTACAAAATAATGTCATCACCGCACTACTACATTATCTTTGAACATACAGAAATCTAACTCCATAATTTTAGTGGCAAAAAAATCTTTTCTTGAGGATTTGTCAAAAATTACAATCGATTCTGTTCAGATGCCCCAGTTATCTTCGGATTTGAATCATTGGAGGATGAGATGGAGAGATGCACACTGAAGAAGGTGGAGGCCATTCTGGGGAACATGGATCATCCACTTCATATCTCCCTATATGACCAAAAAACAACAGTGGTGGACGGCTCCTCTCTCTTTGCTGCAGGACAGAAAGATATAGAAGATCTTTTATACCCTCAGCAATAAGACTATATAATTCTACCATAAACAGATGAGACTCCAGATAAGTGAATTTCCCTTCGGGAATAAATAAAGTTATTATTGTATTATTGTATTGTATTATTGTATTGTATTGTATCAACCACGAGCTTCGTGGGAGATTTTGTTGATGTAAAACTGAGTTGGAGAGATCACACTAAGTTTTCATTAAAGCTTAATTTATCCTTATCTTTCATACTGTAATTTAGTTTGGGCCAGAACTTTTCCTTCATCAGCTTATACAATTCCACCTTTCCTAAATCAGTATGTTAGGATGGCGACCTGATCACTCCTATGCCTCTTTGTTTCAGAAACTTAAGATTCTTAACCCTTAAAAGCCTGATACCTCAAATTATAGCCAGAAAAAATAAATAAATTAAATAGTTGTCATAAAATTTCACATATATCTTTGTGCATCAAATTTGATGCAATTTTTTGCAACACATTCAATGCATTAGACATTTCTGGCAATTGATAATCCACCAGAGGTCATTTTTGTCATTCATAAGATTGTATTCAGAAGGTTTTTAAATAAATGATTGACCCTGTTGATTAGACGGGTGTCTTACAAAATCGTGTATCAAATATGATACAGTAGACTTTAAGGCGTGACATAAATATTTCTCAAATATGTTTATTTTATTGCATCTTGTATGAAAAGAATATCTCAGAGCAATTCAAAAGATTTCTTAAACTTTCAGGTTCATTTTCACTCAACCTACAAGCTCTAGATCTTCATCCCCCTAAATGTTTGACAAGCAGAGGCCAGTTTTCCATATGATACGTTTTCCTGTCATTTTATATAGATTTTTAACTGTGAAAAAATAAAACTTTACTAAAGAAGACATGAAAGCATTAAAATAAGCATTTAAAAACTTATAAAATCATTTAATTCAGCCTTAGTTGAAAGAACAACAGAAAAGTATCAGAGTTGTTTAATATTTCATAAGCAAGAAGAGGTTTAAAAAAAAAAGTAGAATTTCAATATGTTTGGCGTTTTTTTATACTGCATGTTTATAATCGTACAATCTGATTTTTTCCCCATAAATCCACATTAGCTTAATGCAGGAGTTCCCCAACCTCCCCATCCGTGACCCCCAAAATAAGCGCCAGACACCAGAGTTAAAGCATATGATGTTGCACAAAGCATTATGTAGTAACACAAATTTGAAGGAGTTTTGTACACATTATTTTAAGTACAAATTCACTTCATAGTTATGGCTGTATTTTAATTGAACTTATTTTAAATATATATTTTACAACAATGGATCGCATAAACCACTTTAAATATTTTACATTTCTGTTTGTTTTTTGATAGTATCCCACAACCCCTCTTTAGTGTCTTGCAACCCCCCCCCCCCCCCCAGGGGTCCCAGCCCTCACTTTGGGAACCACTGACTTAAGGTACCAAAACTCCAAAAAGACATTTGTTTGATAGGGCGGGTGCACAGGACAGGATGAAGCAGTCAAAAATTGCAACCCCACCTCCTGCATGCTGTTAAAATTACATGAACGCATCGGCAACATTTTGGTGTTTTTGTGCAATCTTAAGCACTCAAAACAACCCTTGATGTTTGGCGCCTAGAACTTCTGTTTTGCTCCTTTGGTACCTAAACGGGAATCAGAATCATTTTATGTTTATGAGTTTCATATGAAAGTTAAAAATTCTGGGTCCCTGCAACCCCACTAAAAGGTCAAATAAAATAACTAGAAAAGCACTCGGAGAGCGCAGACCTCCGCCGTTAGCCCTAACTCCCAATAGTACAGAATCTTTTATAAAATTCTTGTATCAAGACGGTGATCCAGATAACTCCCAAAATCTAATCAGTTCTTCCTTATCCCATTTCTGACATTTCCTGAAAATTTCATCAAAATCCGTCCATAACTTTTTGAGTTATGTTGCCAACAAACTAACTTAAAACCCTGCCAATCACATAACCTCCTTGGCGGAAGTAATAAATGGGAAAAAGCTGCAAATATAACTAAACTTTGTAACTTCAATATTTCATTTAACAACTTTTTAAAAAAAGATGTTGCTCAGATAAATCATTTTGTGAGAATCAACACGTATGCAATTCTTTCCAGATTTTTTTGAGTGTTTTAAGACATACAATTTAATTTTTGGATCCTAATTTGAGCATTTTCAAACTGTAATGTCTGTCTTTCATGCTTTGCTCATATTAAAAGATGATATTCATATTCTACAGGACTTAAAGTTTCTGTTTTCAGGGGAAAAACTCACATCACACTTTGTAGGAGAGATGAGAGACATTTCCCTGCCGATGTGTGCCTTTTCTTTGTGTTAGTCATCCAAAGTGTCATATTCCACATGATTTGGAGCTCCTTATTAATAAGGTTTGTAATGAAACTCAGGGCAATATCATCAGTAATTACAGTCGCAGGAGTTGTACCACTGAACAGTGTAATTTGGGGAGCAAAGGTGAGGATATCACTTTTAATTAACTCAAATCATATATCTTCTTATTAACAATATATAAAACAAAGAAATCCAAGATTTCAGCTTAGTGTTTATTTGTACATGCAAATGATCCTTTTTAATATACAGGTGATATTATGCATCATAAATTTAGACTGCAGATAATTTCACTCTGATGATTCTACAACTGAGAGAAAGCAGCAAGGCAATATATACATATATTTACCATTCTTTTGTGGTAATTTCCTTTGTAAATATATTGTAAATATCACAATTTAATATTCATAATTATGTTCTATATGAGAATTTTACCAAGGAAATTACACCCAATAACCAAGTCTTGAATGGCAGATTAATAGATGCAAGACTTTCTTTACTTCTACTTTTAAAAAAAGAATAAAATAAATGACTCTACAGTAAACAGATTTTTTCATTTGGATATTAAATGTCCCCGCATATGTTATAAACTTTTAATAGACGTATAAACACATCTGTTAAAGCTCTGGTCTGCTGTAGTCCTTGTGATTATTAAAGTATGAAAAAAAGCAGAGCTGAAGAAAAAAAAAAAAAAAGTTTAGTCTACTTAACGTTAGCTGCTATGCTCCACTATGCTATGACTCATTTATCAGTGAAGCCATACAGCGCCTTATTTTTAATAACACAGTATTTCTTCCTGGCTCAGCCATTAACCGTGTCTGGCCAGCATGAAACTCACTGTACCATTTCACACACTTCCTTCTCCTCACAATTCAGCCTCAGTGCAGCATTTAAGTCCGCAGCAAAGACAAAGTCAGGAGGCCCTGTGAGTCTGTAACGACCCCTCGCAGAGCGGTGTCAAACGAGAGGCAGCACTGCTGATTTGCATGTGTCGTGTTTAACCAACAGTTTTCTGTCTGTACACCTTGTATGCATTATGGATGAGGCACAAGCTGAACAACAAGCTCTGCCTTTGTTCTGCCTGATGCTCCAGTTACATCACAGGAAAAGCCCCATGGTCCTGTGACGGCACTGACTGCATTAGATACAGAGCCGCTGGGCGAGGCGCTCTTTGGACCTGTTGCTCCTTCACTTGGTTTTACATTTATTTATGCAGTTTGTTTCATGGAGATGCAGACATGTAAACTTGCAAAGATACCAGCTGAGATATTCACTCTGATTTGCTCAATCCAAGCTTGTAAGATAATTGAATTACTGATCAGGAATATAAATAAAACTGTGGCAGTTATTCAACCATGTTGTCTTCTAGATGGATAAAGATTGATTCAAAGTCCAGAATAGTCAACTTTTTAGCTCTTGCTTGCGTGTGTCATTCCACTTTTTGGACTTGATGTCTGCAGATCAATTGATTAATTGGCTTTATGAGGCTCATGATTTGCCCCTCCATAAAAAGTGTGCCTTGACTGTTAACCTTTAGTGTTCAATTCATTCTCAAACTCAACAAACTTTCAACAGGTTTGAAACAAGCACTCTGAACCAGAGCTGAATCAGAAACATCTGAATGAGAGACAAGCTAAAGAGCTAGCTAGCTAGCTAGCTAGCTAGCAAATCAACTTTAGCAGCTGAACTAAACATGCTAACCAATGTATAATTGTTATATTTTTATTAATTTTACTATTTAATAGTGATGTATTCTTGTTTTGTGTTTTGCTTTTATACTGTGAAGCACTTTGGTCAACCGTGGTTGTTTTAAATGTGCTATATAAATAAAGTTGAATTGAATTGAACATTTAACTCTTTAAAACCAGAACAGAAAAAAATATTGATCTATACAGCTAATAAAAAAACAGTAAGCAGCCAGCAGTCACTCATAATTTACATACATTTTAGAAGCTCTGACCACTACAGTTGTTACCCCCTATCCAGCCTGCATGTGCTTCTGCATGATGTATCTTGGGAATGTTTACAGCACATAGTCAATTCTTAAAACTAGAGATGCACCAGTTGTGAAATTCTGTGCTGATACCGATTAGGTTAAACGAGTTAAATTCGTATATCAAGTTAACTGGCACAAGATTTTTCTGTCCATCCATCTTCTTCCGCTTATCCAGTACGGGTCGCGCTGGCAACAGGCGAAGCAAGAAAACCCAGACATCCCTCTCCCCCGCGACACTTTCCAGTTACTCGTGACAGATTCCAAGGTGCTCCCGGGCTAGATGGGCTATAATCCCTCCAGCGGGTTTTGGGTCTGCCTCGGGGTCTCCTCCAAGTAGGACCTGCTTGGAAGACCACAGCAAGGCGCCCAGGAGGCATCCTGGTCAGATGCCTGAAGCACCTCTACTGGCTCCTTCCAAGATTTATGAGTTGATTAAATTTATTACCTATCATTCTTTATAAACAAGGGCCTTAATTCCAGGTCAAATACTCTTAAAACTGTAATGAAATCTCCCACCACTAGTAGCCGCTGTGCTTCAGTTAATGGCTGCTGCCTTCATGCAAGAGATTTTCACTGAAATATCATCAGGCATAAATATGGGCATAGACATAATATCTCACCAACTGTGTTGGCCAGCTGCCGTGATGTCAACACGTTTGCGATATTGCCAGATGCAATATTGCCCCCACAAGCATTTACAAGTATACGAGGAACTTGGGAATATCTGAATAAAAGCATTTGTGTTTACTTTAACACAGACTTTGATCAATTGCTTTTGTGCTAAATGGTCCATATTCATGTAAATCGTAATAATGACATCCACTTGGACCAAAAAATGAATAAGGTGTGTTAATTTAAAAAACACTGTAATTGACAGTAAGCAGTGAATATGTATAAAATAATATTGACAGATACGTAGATAAAATAATGTCAGTTGTTTGTGTCCTTAGTGTCAGGTTAATGTGTTAAACTGTGTTTGTAAGAAGCCTGTCAATGTTTTTACATGTCTGCATGTGAGTCGGGTGTGTTAAGCGAAGCTAACAAGTGCTGCTGACAGTAAGGAGAGTAAAAATGTAGTGAATTTAGTTAATCTGGCATAAGCTACGGCCACAGTATAAAATAAACAAGTTTAATAAAGTCAAACTAACGTGGAAAACCTCTATCTTTCCATCCATCTGTCCATCCATCCATCAGCCAGTACAGCTCACAATATAGCTATAATCTATTTTAATCATACATGCTTTTTGTGCCGAAAAACTCACATATTCATTGTCTACTTGTATTGCCTTACATAGCAGATCGGACTCTGGCAATATTACGGTGGTGCTGACGTAGAGCTAGCCAGTTAATGAGGCGTCAATGTATATTATGTCTATGAATATGAGAAGCTTAGTGGTTAGCATGTTGTAGAAACAGCGTGGTATGGGAGTATTTTAAACTAGAAAAAAGGAAACCAAGTCGTATGTAGGCTGTCAGTTATACTTACATATAACTACTCGACTCAAGTGAAAAGAGGCCACATATCAAAGCACGATATTAACCTGCAAAGGGGAACAAATGCTGGCGGGGCTAGCTGCTAATTTTAGCCACGCTCTACATAGTATATCGGGCTCACATTATAGCCACTGACATAATGACTCTGTGATGAATTTGACTGTTTTCTTCGTATTTTATCCTCTTTAGACACAATTTAAATGGCCTTTAGCTGAATAAGGAAATAGGCCCCCGGGAACATCCGTAATACTGATGTTGAATTTAACTACTTAGCTGATTATTATGTCTTTTGGTACAACATTCCCACAATAGCAACATTTTCTCACATCTTCAGCCCTGAAACCAGATCAGACTTTGTCTAATGGGTCACCTCTTCTTTCTGACCAACTTCCTTTGCGAATCAGCAGGTGGAAAGAAGTATTAAAGGGATACAACACAAAAGACAAACATCTACTTCTGGCACTGGTTCATACCGGGTTACTTGCCAGTGGGCTGATGGCTATAAAGAGGGCTGACATCAGCCAATACAGATGTTGAACTAATGCATCGGTGCATCCCTACTTAATACTATGGTCTATAAAGCACCATCACTATACTTGCTATGATCCTTGTGTACACAACCTTGCTGAGTCACAACCCAGTATTGTGTTTTGGGTAACCCTGGTATAAAATTAGGAGAATGTCTAACTCATTTCCAGCACTGGACTTTCCCCTGGACATTTTCCTTTATCTCATTTTCTACATCTTTTCCATGACTTGAAAATTTGGCAGCTATTTTCCAGGTTTTCCAGGATGCATGGGGACCCTGCATAAATGCAACTGTGATGGATGCAGCCATTGCAGCAGCTGCCACATATGAAAAGCAAATTTAGCCTCTAAAGTTGCATTCAGGTGCTGCTCTGTAATTAAATGTGCTGCCTGCAGGGGAGCTCTGCATCTTTTTTACCACAGAATAGAGCTGCACAGGTTCGGTAAGCAGGTTTAAAGTTTGATTTGTTTAGATGAAGAGGACAGAATATTAATGTTTCATTTAGAAGTAGCAAAGCCACTTAATTTGGATATGAGTAAACATAAGGCAACATTTGAATCATCTTATCTGAGTTAACTTCCTTTTTGATTCTAATCCCTGACAGTGCATTTCTCTCTCCTCCTCTTCCTGTTTCTCCTTTCTGCTGTAACTATGAGTGTAACTGCCAGACTTTCTGTCTGTATATCAGGGACTCAAAGTTCTCTTTGTCTCCACTAGATTGCTTCATGTGAGAGGGGAAAAAAAACGAAACTCACTTTCGGCTAATGATTTTTCCTCCTTTTGAATGCTTGGAAAGTAATTCCCTATGAACTGCTCCAACCCCGGGCACAGTTAATTCATTGTTCTAGCTGACCTTTCACTAATTGAGCCTATAAAGCAGAGATGCCAACGTTACGTTTTTGTGTCTGTGTTCAAAGGATGCCGGTGTTTCCTGACATGGTGTAAAAGCTGTGATTTTCAGCATTTGAAGTGTTCAGGTTTCTGTTTGTTTTAATTTTGCTGCCTGAGCTGTATTGACCAATCAGCAGGCTTCTGTGTATACATGTAAACGACTCAGACGGGCAGAACATTGTATGTGCTGATGACAAACTAGCTCCCAACTTTAAACTTCAACCACAAATCTCAGATCCCTTCACCTCCTGAAACTCATCAGTAAAAATCAAACCAAACTTCCTTTTTTTTTTTTTTTAAACTGCAATTTAAAAGTTATTTCCTTTCGCTCTCAAGGTGAGGCCACAAAAGACTTTTTACAAATTTATATCATGACATTTTTATGTTTGACTAATTTAATTTCCCAGTTTTGAGAAAAACAATAAAAATTAGCTCCTTTTTTAGGCCTAAGCTGCTGAAGTAAGTCTGAGTAAAGTGACTAAAACCTACGTACATTCTACTATGGAAATACCAGATGAACAGAGATTTTGGGGATAACGTGGACAGAAATCACAACCACCACATGGAAAAGGAAGTCTTGCCTGCAGTAACCCCTGGTTTCACCACAAGTATGAAAAAATTCCCATCCCTTATCTGAGGCATAAAGTGTCTCAGACGGTAAAAGCAAAGATAGCTAAAGAATTCTGAGAATGAATAGAAGAGGTAAAGATCCCAAGTTCAAGTATTTTTTAGGACTAGCATCCGAAAGTTATGAGAATTAAGAACAATTTGAACTTATGCTGGTGAAATTTCCAAGTTTAAAGCAGTTTTATTTGATAAATCATAACCATAAACTGACAGCGTAGGATGTTTCCTGAAATGCCCTTAGTGCTCATATTTTTGATTGTGATAGGGATTTCTTGTGCCCAAGGGAAACTATAGTGTAGTATTTGACTTGATTCCCATATTATTCATTTAGTGGGGTTTCTATCCAAATATACTGCAAAATTAAAACAAATTTACAAACTCAGCTTAAAAACCCCCCAAAACAAATTGATTTAATTCCATCCACTTCTGTTATGTGCACCTCAACTGCCACCCCTAGCCAAGACCCACCCTAGTCTACTGGGTTAGTGGTCCCCAACTTTTTCTCCCACTTGGAAAAAGTGCACATCATTTTTAAGTTGTTTTTTTTTTTACTAACAAATTCCAGTATAATAGGCCTATTTACACTTGTTATTGACCAAAAATTGTCTGTGTAAACTATTCATTAGTATAACAGTGTATTAGGGCCACTCTAAAAAAAATAGAGGATCTGATAAGTCACAAAAAACCCTCAAAATTCTCAAGTTCAAAAAGTTGTTAATTAGAATTTCTGATATTAAGTCAAAAATCCAATCATCGCTGTTCCTACCACTGATTTTAGTTTGGTTTCTTGTACATTTTTGACTTTCCACTGTTGTAAATTCACAATTTTTAAATCTAAAGAATTTTAAGTTCCAATATAAAAATTAAAGACTGTATAGCTTCAAAAATATCAAATTCCCCCTACTTTCTTTTGACTGGTTTAATCAAAAAGAAATTTATTCTTCAAATTTTTTAATTTTTCAGGGTGGCTCTAGTATGCTACCGTACATTATTGTTATTGTTCATAATCATGGTTTAAAAAAAAAAATGTACATCTATTTCTGGCAACAGTGACAGCATGGCAGATAGGGTTCCGGGCCCCCTGAGATCTTTGGTGCCCCCTAAGGGGTGCCCAGACCCAATGCACTTGCTGACGCTAATCTGCCAACCACCAAACAGAAAAGCACGAGAGGAAGAAGCCCCAAGCAATATCACCAGATGAGTTGCCTATTGTAACAGTCTTATTAATAATCTGAAAACTAAATAAAGTTACTTCAGCACTTCTTTCCTCATCCATTTGTAAAAAGATGGAAATGGGAGATGGCGCTAAAATTCTCTGCTCACAAACAGAGCTGCTACCATGGCAGCCGAGAAGTACTGAACAGCTATTCACACAAGAAAAAACATCACCAGCTATGGCAGACCATGTCAGAAATAGAACAGTAGTGTGAACTGATGCCACACGGCCTGTCCAGGCATGTCTGGCCTCCACCGTTGTGGGTTTGTACATGGAAAGTATTGGGGGCTAGGCATGCACATCAGAAAGCGCCCATGTGTTTTGGGCTCTAGAGAAGCCCTGGGGGCCACATTAGACTATGTGATCTTTTTTGTCTTTAGCGATGGCACCATTTCAGACTATGCAACAAACATCTTGTCCTGTCCAGGGTGACAGGCAACACTACGACCAGCTATCCTATGTTGTCTTCACAACTGTCTGTGTGACTGTGAGCAAATTCACAGGTCATCTGGAAGGCAGGCAAGCCCTTTGTGTGATGCCAGCAGTCTTGTGCGATGTAAAGAAGACAATGAAAAACAAGAATGAGTGTGGAATCATGACTATTCATCAAGAAGAGGACTGGCTTTCCTTAACATAGAACTTTAGGTGATAACATGCCAAGAAATTAGCCCAGTTAGCCTAGCTATGCTAGTTTTGCATCTGTATCTCTTCTGCTTCTTGGCTGTAGAAAGCAGGGACCCCAGGTTTGGCAGGGTGCACTGAACATACTGTCATGATTTGGTACCAGATTTAGGCAAGAAAATAAATGCTTGGACTCAAAGTAAAGACTAAAATATGAGGACTTTTTATGGACTAGAACTAGACTAAAACGTTTTGAGTTTTTGTCGACTAAAACCAGACTAAAACCAAAAAGGGTAGAAATGACCAAAATGTGATAAAACTAAAAGACATTTAATCTAAAGACTAAGATTAAATATAAAGATAGCTGTCAAAATAACAGTGATTTATTCATTTTTCTCTTAAATCTGTAGCGTTACTCCTTGTTTTTTTTTTTAATGTATACATGCAATAGAAAATGTGAATTAAAATTGGCTGATGGATTCCCTTGTAATGTCAACACTAGTTTCTTTAAACTACGATCACAATAGTTCGCAAAACTTGGACAAAAGTTCCTCTCAATATTAAAGCCTTAACATTTCCACACAGTAAGTAAATGCTCCATAGTGATATTCAAAAAGCAGACACATAGATTATTTTAAGTCAGTGGAGTATAGACTAAAGCTGGCAATATTCCAAATATTCTGGATAAAATGCATATTTTAAACTCTTTGCCTACAAACTGTTTGGTTCTTGTGCACTTAGATTGCATTTTTTTAAACAGACAACATGGTTAGGTGACAGCACCTAATCCATTGCTTGTATTACATCCATCTATAGCTTTATAATCTACTGTCATCACTGTTTCCAGTCCTTATTGTTGCCATTACGCAGCACAAGTCCCTCCTGCAGCTGTTGACCTCGGCTGATTCCCCTGGCAATTAAAGATCACTCAGCATGGCTATGCAACTTCTCCCACACTCTCACCAAGCGGCTGATAGCATCTCACCGTGAAGAAGAGCGAGCAGAGGAGTATAATGTGTGTCTAAATGAGGGATCTCCAACTCTGATGTTTGATAGCGAGGCCTAGCGACCGTCTGCACGGGGCCTGCGTTACACGGCGGAGCTCGGCAGATGAACGGCGGAGTCTAAAAGCTCTTTGTGCCTCCAGGATCACCCCGACTCATTCTTATTCAGACATGATCAGAGGGGAGGCAGGCAACTGAGATTAGCTACAGATCAAAGGAGCTGCCTCGCGCCAGCACTCGTGTTTTGTAGATTTAGGCGGCCCCGGCGTACAGGCGTTGTACAGTGGCGGCAGAGCGTCATACTGTTTTCTGGCCTCCACTTTGCTCAGGGGGGTTGATGGAAAGAGAGCTTTCATACAGAAGGCTGGACTGAGGCTGGAAATCTTCCAGAATTAAATAATAAGGAGAATGAAAGGGAAAAATAAAAGTACTGTAACAATGAAACAAAGATGCATGCTCTCTCCACAGTGGAAACTGCTTCCATATGTCTCTTGGCTCAGTGATAATATGTTTAAAATGAAATGCACTTTCTACAGTTACATGTGGAGTAACTCAAGAACATATGGAAATGTGACGGACACTGAATAACCATGGAAAACAATTACTATCTAAACTTCTGCCATGCTTTCTGTCAGCAGCTGTTACAGAAAAGGCTTAGATGATACTATTCCAATAATGTATTGTAAATTTACTTCTGATTTGCACATAAACACCTGTGGAAAGCTAGAAATATATCACATTTATATCCTACTAGAAGCTATATAAGGAGAAAAAAGTAGTCACTAAATGAAACCTTAAAAAAACACTATTGCTACTTCAGATAGCATAAATGTACTTGGTTTTATACACACATTTAAGACAAATAAACCCACGGCTTCTCTTCATTTGAACAGCAACAATGACCCTTGCAGCAGAGTGTAAAGGTAAAATGACAGGATGAGGAGTTTCAAAGGCAGAGAGGCAACTGCGTAAAAGCGCTCACTGTCCTACAGAGAAAGAAAACAACGCGTTTCCTCAACTCTGCTGACCATCAAAGCCGTGGAATTCAGGGGCAGAAAAGCTAACAAGAGAGGACCAAGCGGTTCCTGTAAAGTGGGTCAAAGTTTTTCAGGTCCTGCCTGTTTGATACGAAAAGGACAAATGAGGGGCATGAGTAAATGCCTACATGCCTGCTTATATCTGTATGTTTAATTTCCTTTATTTAAGGCACAATAAATTAAACCAGAAATATATGTTGCCCTTAGTACAAGGATATCAAATTTAGGAATAATATTAATTCTCCTCTTATTTTGTCCAAAAGCTACATTTGAATAAAAAGTCAAAGGGAAAGTTTTCAACAGTTCGCCACTCATTAAAATCAAACAAAGCCTTCACTTCAGTATAAAATTCCTCTTGGTTGTTTTGGGATAAGAGCCCTTCAATAAAACCTTTTATTTGGTCAGGAATAAACCCTATCTGATTACTCAATAAGACCAAACTTCCTCAGAAGTTCGCCAAACATATCTTACTTAAACAGCAAACTGCGTGACACAGTGTAGAGTGCGTACGCCACTTAGGTAGCTACCTCGAGGGAGTGAGTCATTTCCAGAGCAAACAGTGTGTTAAGGCCACGCTCCTTTCTCCCACTGATAATTCCAGATTGTGCAACGAGATGTTCCGAGCAATTACCCTTTAAAGTACCAGTAACCTAAACTGACTGTAAAGAATTAGAAACAGGGTAACAGCACAATACACAGTTCCACTTAAGGGCTTTTTATTATTCGTCTTGCCGTGGAGGAATAAAAATGCAGACTGTTCAAAGTTAAACACACACAGAGCTCGAGGAGCCTCGATCTGTCAGAGTGCCACAGAGGTGATTGGCAACAGCTGGGACGTGACTCCTCCTTTGGTGAAGGCTTTCTCTGCTTACTGTTCTCTTTATCAAAAGCACAAAACTCAAATAAACACCTATGTTGCCATGTTCATACTAGTGTCAGTTTTCTGCACAATAAAGATAGCATTCATAGATTCAGCCAGGCTATAATGAGACAATTAGGCAATAGCACTTAAAATAAAGTTCAGAATAGTTAAAATTAAGCAGCTCAAGTACCAGAATTATGGCCTTAATCTGTTAAACATGTCATGACCCACTGTGCTGACTAGGTTTCGAATCCTGATGGAGATTTTTTTTAAACCGACAGAGTGAGATCCAGCAGAGAGAGGGGAAAAAGGTGTTTAGTGAAAACTCACCCGTGCCGTTTCTCTGCTTCACCAGGAAGTTACGCCCTTCAGTACCAGCTAAGGCCCAACTCTATCAAAAAAGTTTAAAAAAGAAAACAAAGGAGATTTTAATAAAAAGGAAATAAGAAATAAAACATCTAAAATCAATGTCCAGCATGTGATAAAGCCAGACCAGCTGGCTTTGAATAGAAACCCCCGATTTGGGTTGTGTGTTTGCCCCCCGATCTCTGTCTGAACTGAAACCAGGTCTGGTTCTTTCCAGCCACCCCCCCACTCCCTCTGTCCCAACTGAATCCACCTGTTCCCATCACTCCTGGGTAAATTTAGCCCATAAGGGATCAGTGCTCCCTTCAAACACACACACACATAGACGCACAGTAGACCTTTGTCAGCACTGGCATATATGCCCCCGGATTATTGCCCCTCCAAGAATGCTGCCATCCTCACGGTGGCTAAAAAAGACCCCCACCCCTCCCCCTTTCCTCACTTCACACATCCATGACACCAAACTGTATGGGCGACATTCCCTTTACAAGCATGTCCTTTTGAAACACATGTACGTGCTTCATAACCTACATTAATGTAATCTGCTTCAATCATACATAAATAATCCACTGGAAGAGATTAGCCAGAACTGATATCATCTAGATAAATGTCAAATGCCAGGTGCATTGGTATACACCTATAATTTACTAATTATAAGCTCATTTAGAGAAATATTTCTCAAATCCACCCACAGTCTTGTTTTTACAGGGAGCTGTAATGCTCAGGAAATGTCTTTTTATCCATTAATACCTGATAAAATCATACATGCACTTCCAAGAGCAAGGTTTCTGTTCCCCTAAGCCCATGGCATCCAGACTGTAAAACATTTCTCCTTCTAAATGATACATTTAGAAGAATTTTTGTATCAACACGCCTGAATCATAATATCCTCTGTAAATGTCTTCACATTACTCATTTAGTGGGGTTGGCACATGGTTAATTGCATTTTTTATTAAGTATTTCCCAGTAAAGGTCTCAAAGCTGATGCCCAAATGTAATGCACATAACAATAAATGATACTTCCAAATTAGTGTTTCCTATATCCTTTCAAATCAGCTAATTTTCTAGCATTAAACTTGATAATAAAAGGAAAGACAAGTGGAATATAGATTGGTATTTTCCCAGAAAACATCCAAAATAGGAAAACCACAGAGCAGATAAAACAGAGGTGTTCCCCTGATGATAGATAATCACACTGTTCTGAAAGTTAAATATCATTTCTATTGATCGGGGCTGGATTGTTTACATGTTTCTTGGCACAGACAATCAACTAATCTGTTTATTTTGGGGGTTTTCTGCCACAATGACTACCAGTACCGATATACGTTGAGTGATTACTGTCTGGTCTTTGTGATAATGTCACGAACTGGAAATCAGCGATCTTTGAGGCGTATGTATAGAAGTGGTTGATGCATGTAAGTGGGATTTCATTTGATTATAGCATCCCTAGGTAAGGCAGAGATTCAGCAAAGTAACTACATCTCACATGTTGACATCATGTGTCACCTATAAAAAGGTAAAAGATAATACACATAGAAAGTTAAAATCTGCCCTGTTTTGATGGCATTAAGCCCACTGTGTAAAGCTCAGGAACAGAGTAATTTGAGCTGGTCATCTACATATCTATCTGGACAGCACCTCAAATCTGAGTGCAAAGAGGTTGGATTCTTCCCCTTCAAGTCAGTATTTAGTAGATGCACCTTTGGCTGCAATCACAGTAATGAGTCTGTGTGGATAGGTCTCAGTCAGGCTTGCACATCTTGACATTGCAACTTGACTTGATTCTTCTTTGTCAAACTCCGCCAGGTTGCACAGGGATCAGGCATGAACCACCCTTTTCAAGTATAGCCACAAGTTCTCTATTGGATTAGGTCTGGACTTTGACACAGCCAGCCCAGAACATTCATCTTGTTGTCTTTAAACCATTTCTGTGTAGCTTTTGCTGTATACCTTGGGTCACTGTCTTGCTGTAAAATAAATCTTCTCCCAAGCCGTCTTCCTCTTGTAGATTGAATAAGCTTGTCCTCCAGGATTTTCCTGTATTTGCCACATTGATTTTACCTGCAACCTGTACAAGCTTTCTAGGGCCTGCTGCTGAAAAGCATCCCCACAGCATGATGCCGCCACCACCATGCTTCACAGTGGGGGATGGTGTGTTTGTGGTGATGTGCAGTGTTTGGTGTCTGCCATATATAGCAGCCAGTTTCCCACATGCCTTTTGGGGAACTCTAGTCAGGATTTAATACAAGTTTTTTTCAAAAGTGTCTTTCTCTATGCTGCTGTCCCATAAAGTTTTGACTGGTGAAGAACCGGTGCAACAGTTGTTGTATGTAGAGGCTCTCTCATCTCAGCTGCTGAAGCTTGTAACTCCTTCAGAGTCATTAGTGTCTTGGTGGCCTCTCTCACTAGTCTCCTTCTTGCACGGTCACTCAGTTTGTGAGGGCAGCCTGATCTAGACAGATTTTGCTAGATTCCTTCCATTTCTTTATGATGGAATTAACTAAACTCTGGGCGATGTTCAGTACCTTGGAATTTTTCTGTATCCATCCCCTGACTTGTACTTTTCAGTAACCTTTTCTCTGAGTTGCATGGAGTGTTCTTTTGTCTTCATGGTGTAATGGTAGCCAGGAATACTGATTAACCAGTGGCTGGACCTTAAAGCCACATGAGTCTTTATACTACAATCACTTGAGATACATTCAGTGCACTCAGGTGATCCTAATTTCAGTAACTGTGAGACTACTAGCACCAGTTGGCTGGACTTCTGTAGAATTAGGTCAGTCACTCTAAAGGGGGTGAATGTTTAGAAAATCCCTTATTTTTGCCTGGTGAGTGGGCATTCCGCTTTGTAATGTTACTCTGGAAGTACTATGTTGAGCAGAGGAGAAGAGCATGGCCGACTTTTCATGAATGTGACAGGGTCATGGAGGAGGAAAACAGACAGCTACATGACACACATGGTCTATAATACGGTCAACCTACGAGGCTACGGTACAGTCAGTAACTTCAGTACACCCTCTCCTAATCAAATTAAAGTGAGCCAGCTCCCAGGAGAATTTGCATTGTTAGTAACCTGCTCATTAAAAGTACATGTGTTCCTTTGCATGTTAGAGTGTGTCACTACAGAGGATGCAGCTGTGTGTCCGTGCCGTGGCTCACATCACTGTGGGCCATGCCGGTGGGGAAGCACAAAGCTTTCTGTCTGCTGGAAGGTGGCGCGCTCAACGTGAAACGTCCCATAGCGTCTCCTCTGAAAACTCCTTAGCTCTGTTTTATTTTCTCTCTTTATTTTTCTGTTGCTTTATCGTTAAATCATCAACAGAAAATTAAAGTAATTATTGTAATGAACACACTGACAGGTTTATATAACTCTGGGTGGATTTATGAGGGCTTTTATAACTGCTCTACAGTAGTATGGGGGCAACCCTGCAGCCTGGCTCAGAGCAGATGATTATGAGGCATTCATAAGGAAATGCCTCATATTTTTTTCTTTATGTTTATTTCTTTTTAGGTGATAATAATGCAGTATATTTAGTATAAGTGATGATTTCTGCTGAACTTTTGATGTGTCAAATCCAAAAGGATCATTTCTTTTTTCGCCCACAGTGCCGTGAATGGCGTGAGCTGACTTCAGCGTGTCCGCCCAGTCCTCCCGCTCCACACAAGGTTGCTCTGTGTGTGTTCAGCCTCGGAGAATGAGGGGAGGCCACGCCGCACAATCACCACTAAGCACATACCTTTCTGCCCCACAGCCCCACCAGCCCAGACACAAACCCAGGGGCTGTATGTTTATCAAGCGTCTCAGGGTAAGACTGCTGATTTAGGACCACTGCTAGGGTCCCCTTAAACCAGTGTTTTCATCACGAATCACTCCCGATGAAAAGGATTTGAAGCGCTGACTTAAAAATCAGCACTCAAAATCTGATATGCTTGATAAATAGCAGCCTTAACCCTTTGCATGCATGCAATAGAGTAACAAGGGTTGACCAAAGGAGCCCTCTGGAGCTCTGTCCTGATGAGCTCTGTTGGTTTTATAAGAGGCCCCCTGTGACAGGATCTGATAAAACACAGCAGGAGGAGGGTTTGACAGAGAGCAGGAGAGTACCAGAGAGAAAGATCGAGAGAGACAAGGACACAGAGAGCTTGAGAGCAAGAGAGCGAGCACACACCTCAATCCAAAAACAATATTTTGACTGAAACCTTACCCTCCCCATCTGGCTCTTTTGAAGGGTGGATTATGACTGGTGCCATGGCTAACTCTTTATCCCACACTGTTCCTTCTGTAAGTTCACTCTGACATTTTCCCCCAAAGGACACTTGTACAGGAAATATATGTGAGTCATGTGACTGCTGTCAGGCTTTCAGCACATAAATCATGCACCCGTATTTTTTAATTGATTGACTGTGAAATTAATATGAGTCATATAAAGGCGATACAGAGCACATTTTCTGGAATTAATGGAAATAAAGAAACATCTGATATGGCTCTTTCTAAACTTAAAGTCTTAGGGATTGAGAGTGGCAGCAAAATCTCGGCTTCTTTTCTCCCTGAGTGATTCAAAATTCAGCCTCAGGCGCCGTCTTAAAAGTGACGGGCGGTCCAATTGAAATGTCAGCCCCCTATCTGCAATTTAGGGGGAAACACTAAAGATATTAGCCAGAGAGTATAAAATAAAAGAGGATGACTTCTTGATTAGAGACTGAGTGCACTAGACCAAAGTCACAATATCAAAACTTAACCCTTCACACTTTAAGTTTTAATCAATGACGTCTGCTCCATCATTGAATTAATACTTTAAATCCCATTTACTCCCGGCATTGCTCTTTCAGTATTTTCACCCCTGTGTAAACCTCCATGGCTCAGAAGCTAATAGGAAGTGAGAAAAAGATGAACTTTCGATGCCATTTGAACTCATATGTACTGTGACATATTCAATAAAGCCATATTAACTCAGTGTGTGATCCTCGACTTTCTTTGAAAGCATGCCAAGCAAGAAATCGCCCATAACTGTATATTTCAAAGTGGGGCTATATTTAGCATCATGCATAAGGAGTCCATCCTTGGCCTGTTGAATCACAACATTTCATATTCTACCCAGATATATTTGTCCAGTCAGTGCTCAGAAGGAGCTTTGTAAAATAAATAACTTATTTTTAATGTAAATAGCCACTGTAGGTTATTATAGTGTAAGACAGTTCAGTGTTGTTATGAGAATATGTGTTTTTTGGCCTTACAATTGTGCCCCACAGGGGGTCCTGTTGGAATATGGGGTCCCAGGGCCAATGTGGCAAGCCATCAGGTTCCTGCATGGCCAAAGTGAGAGCTGTGTCCACATCTTAGGCACAAGGTCAGACACCTTCCCAATGCCTGTCGCAGTGTTAATTTTGACAGCTACTTTCTATTTTAGTCTAAGTATTTAGATTAAATGCTTTTTAGTTTCAGACAAGCTTTAGTCGACGAAAACTCAACAAATTTAGCCCAGTTTTAGTCAATGAAAAGTCCTCACATTTAAGTCTTTACCTTTGGTCCACTAGCCTTGCAAAGCAGATGGATACACGCGTTTCCTTGTTTCTCACTGGTGAATCCATCTTGCAAAGCTCCTGTCTGAACCGTTTGGGCCCGGTTAGAAAGTGACAGGACCAGCGACGAGGGGCAGTACTTTCGGACGGAAGTTGTGGTGTAAGCGAGCAGCTTAGCGTGGATACTGCTAAAGCCCCAGTTTTATCAGAACTTGACGACATTTCTTCATTTAAAGAAGAACAAAGAATAGCAGTGAGTCGTTTTCTTTTCAAAAACAACAAAAGTCATGTACTGACATGTCTATAGTTGCCATGGTTCACATTATTCCTTGGTGGCTGCGCACACGCACCTCAGTCGCGGCTATGTCACGTGTTTTGTTGCTCTGATTGGCCCGTAAAGATGTGACAGACAGATCGTTAATCCAATCACACTCCGAGTTTTTTTCAAAGCCTCTCCCCTTTCCCAAATGCTTAGTATTGAAGGTTTTGCAGATGGATGTATGAAAAAAGTTCATCTGGCATGTCAGGTTATTGGTCCACACCTTCATATTCTCTTGCCTGAATTTAGTACCGAATCATGTTAGTGTGTTCTATGCACTTTGCCAAACCTAGGATTTCAGCTTTCTACAGCTAAGAGGCAGAGGAGCTACAGACGTGTTGTGTTTCAACAATTTTATCCACAGTGGAGAAATACTATGGATTTGAATATCCGACAAAAGCTAAATTACATTTTAGTCATCTTGACAGTTCTTTTTTTTTTTAAAGATTTATTTTTGATATTTTTGCCTTTATTTGATAGGACAGTGGATAGAGTCGGAAACAGGGAAGAGAGCGGGGGGGGAGCGACTACTGGCACGCCAAGTCACCTGTACAATTCTAAACTTACTTTTTGTCGAAGTTTAAGTCATCAAAGAGCTATTTTTGGTTAGTCTTAGTCTCAACTTTCTCACTGAAAAAGGTAGTCAACATTATTCGTCATAGTTTTAGTTGAACAAACTAAAACTGGCAGGTTGGCCCCACCAGTGCTGCCCCTTATCTCCGATTCTGTATGTGATTTTCATGGACTCGAGCACAGGAGGGTTTTCAGCTTGGTGACCTCAGAATTCCATCTCTGCTTTTTGCAGATGATGTGGTTCTGTTGACTTCTTTAGCGGGGGACCTCCAGCAGGCACTGGGGCGGTTTGTAGCTGAGTGTGAAGTGGCTGGTATGAGGTTCAATACCTCCAAGGCCATGGTTCTCTGCAGCAAAACGGAGCAGTGAATGAGTCTTTGCCCCAAGTGAAGGAGTTCAAGCATCTCGGGGTCTTGTTCACAAGTGAAGGTAGAATGGACAGGCGTATTGGTGATGAATCAGCAGTATTGCAGACATTGTACTGGACCACTGTGGTGAAAAAGGAGCTCAGCTGAACGGTAAAGCTCTCAATTTACCAGTCGATCTTCATTCTAACCTTTACCTATGGTCATGAGCTCTAGGTAATTACCAAAAGTATGAGATTACAGGTTCAAGCAGACGAAATGAGATTCCTCTGGAGGGTGGTTAGGCTTGGTCTGAGAGATAGGGTGAGGTCATTCTCTGACATTCAGATCTAGCTGCTGTACCATCGCCTCAAAAGGAGCAAGTTGAGGTGGTTCAGGCATTTGATTAGGACGCCTCCTGGTCGCCTCCCTGTGGAGGTCTTCCAGGTGCATCCAACTGGGAGGAGACCCCAGGGTAGACCCAGGACTCACTGGAGGATTATATATCTCATCTGGGATGGGAACACCTTGGAATCCCCAGGAAGAGCTGGAAAATGTCTCTGGGGAGAGGGATGTCTGGGCTGACTTGTTTCACCTGCTGCCACTGTGACCTGGCCCTGGACAAGTGGAAGAACATGGATGGATTGATGTGTACAATGTTATTTCACTCTTATGCCTGTTCAGCACTCTCATGTTTCATGGTTTTTGTCCATATGGTGAACATATTTACTCTCCACATGAACATTTTTAAATTACTTTAATATCTTACTTTCTGCTTTTTCAGATTTACTGTTTTTACTTTGTCAAAATCTCTGCATATAAAAAAACCTCACATCACGCAGTGTAATTTGTCATATTAGGAGGCTTTTGTCAAGTAAGAAGTTAAGTGTGGTGATATCTGGGTAAAACTGTATGACTGCTTTGGCACATGGATAATGTGCTTTACTCTCTGACATTCTGATGACACAAACCTGTAACAGTAGCTGGTGTCTGATGTGAAAAAGTAAAGTGAAAGAGCCTCCAGCCCACAGCAGACCAAAGCCTGAGGGAGCACAGTGCTCTGGTGCCCAGGGAAAACAACGTCTCTGACCAGAGGTTTAGGGTGTTGCCTGGCTCCTCTGTCAACTGCATTTAACATGACAGAACACAACTCTGAGTCAGACCACATAGATAGACAACTTCTGACTATGTCAGGGGAAAAAGTGATATGTCAGTTGTTTCATTGTGGCAAAGCCTGTACCGCTGCCACGCATGCAAGCAAGTGGAAGTTTAACAACTTTAAGATATACTGCAAGACATTTTCAAAAGTCATAGCTGAACATTTCTATACAAAAGAGAAGCACTTATAAGCATTTAGTAAATGACTGATTGACACAGTGTGGCTCTCTCTTTATAACCACTGTTGTTGAAATTGAAAAGGTTGTAAGGATTCAGGACTGGAGGGGCTAATCTGGAGAACTGAGAGAATTGGTCAGGTCAGGTTGGTTTTAAGGGCCTGGAGGGCCAGTGTATAACAGGCTGCACTGGCAAGGGATCGACACAGGCAGGAGCAGTCACTGGGTCCATCCAAATAGTCCCTTTTGCTTAGGAGGATTCCTAACTGAGTGAAACGACCCAGAACTGTTTTAGTGTCAGCCATGATAAGGGTTGTTTGAACTCTCTAAATGATAAGGAAAGGAGCTTAATTACTTCCTTTATTAACTCCTTTTGCATAGGAAACACTGGGCTATCCTTATGGAACGAGAGGAGAAAAGACAGCCCACAATTCTTTGCATCAGCTTTATTTAAAGGGATGCGCCTGTTGACCCAGAGTGATAGATGCACATTTGGTCGTCCATCAACAGTAAATTGTAGTTTTTACACGTCACAGATGTAACAACTGCTTAAAATAAGTGCGGTCAGATTCCTTTATCGCTGTGGTTCTCTTCTCATATCCTCTTCTCCACTCACACCTTTCCTTGACCCTTTGGCATTTATTTTTTATCAAGGTTAAGGTCTTCCTGCATCTCTGGACACCCAACCTGTGTACTTGGTCAGGAAGGGCTGTCTGTGTTTGCCTAACTGAAGACACCACCGTAACATTGATTCCATGCTTACCTACAAAATGGTTTATCCCTCCATCCCAAGACAGTCAAGACAATAATAAAGAGCAGAAGATGTATAATATAACAAGAACAAAGCTGGCAAAAACGTTAGACAAAAAAATTGAATGCTTTAGAAGCTGATGCCTCCAAACTTGCAAAACTTTTTTATTAAACTTACAGCTGGATCTAAATGCACCAGGCGGAGATGACCCTTGTCAGATGCTTTTTAACTTTTTAATCCAACTATCTCCACAACAGGTAGACAACAGTAGACACCGCTGTTGCCACCAAAATTATAGCATCCTATATAATTATAGGATTAATCTACATACACTCTGTAAGTCTCCACCCAATGTATTTTCGTTTTTTTGTTCGTCCTGTTATATTTTTTTGTTGTGATTAAGTTTGATTGTATTGTTGTTGATAATTATATGCAAAAAGGCTTTTAAATGCTGTACTTACTGGGGCAAAGATGGCAGAGCAGTTAGGCCGTGCCCCATTTGTGCGGGCAGCTCTGGTTCAAGTCCAGCCTGCTGCTCCTTTCCTGCATATTTCTCCCCCATGCTCTCATCTCAGTTTCCTGACTCAATCCACTGTCCTCTTCTCTAAATAAAGGCATTAAAAGCCCCAACATATATTCAAAACAGCTGTATTTACCTAAAATTATGTTCATACAGTTTCATATACCACAGTTCAAGAGAATAAGGTAAGAAAAAAAACTTTTGCATCTGCTAAGGATATAAATTTTTGCCTTATTTTCCTGAAAAACTGCACTTACATGAGTGTTATTACAGAATTTATGATTTTCCTAGATTGCTCGAGTACTTTCCTTTCTTATATTTTATGATAACAATAAATACATTTTCATTTTAAAGGCCAATCACCATTGGTTTGGCAATACATCAAGAAAGACAATCATTTAAATAACTACATAAATCATTTCAAGAGCATCAATGGATGCAATCTAGGTCTGAATACTGCTTAATGAGGCAGGGCATCCTTGTGTTAGACCTTCCACTCTTGCATCTCCATCTGATTTTTATTTATATTTCTGATTTATATTTCAGAGCACTATGTGGTATTTCTCAAATTAGCATCTTCATTAAAAGGTGTCTTGTTTCTTCCATTAGATGCTGTCATGGCGGCAGTGTTGTAATCTGTCTGATGTAAATCTCTTGGTTAGGGACTCTGCAGGGCTTATACACATGCCTGTCAGCCAAGACACATGCACACTTGCACATCCTGATAAACGAACACGGGCGAACACCTACGTAGGCGTTCATAAAGAGCCATACAGTGAGTGCATGCACGCATATACATCACATGCTGACGCTGTATGCATACAGGCGCTTAGAAAAAGAGAGAGCAGGACTTGTCATCCACCTGTCAGGAGCAGTAATCATTTCAGGGTGTTTTCTCTAGGTGGTCTGTGCCATACGCCCTCCATGTTGAACACTGGAGAATAATCATTTAAACGTCTCCCAATCAGCCCTTTTGCCATCTTCAATTACACCTTTCCACCCTTACATTTGTATAATTTTCTAATCGAGGCGAGGCGTGGGGCTGTCAAATGTGCCAGGGAGAGCAGCAAAGCAGCGCCAGAGACTGACAGATGGATCCACCGAGACAGAGAGGCCTGTTTCTGGATCTTCCATATGCCCTGGCACTGCTGGTGGATTATGATCACATCCTGCTGGATTTTCTCTTCCATTATTGGAGGTACTAGTGGTTGTTCTCCTTCTGTTAACAACCATGTATTTCCCTTAACAATAAAAGCAAAACGAGGGTACAAGCCTTCTAGGAAACAATGCTCAGAGGAAAATGTAGCATGTTATCAAATTTGCACAAAATATAGAGGTTTTAAAGGGGTTTAACTTTACACAGGTTGTCTTGTTAGTCCAACCTAAGCACTTCTGTGTAATTACTTGTTCTTGGAGAACCTGGGATTCTGCTAAGAAATGATTTTTCTGTCATTTCCCACGTCTAAAACTCACTACTTTTGCCACGGCCAGGGTAAAAGCATTTTGAAAGGGCAGCTCTTGGTTGAACTTAGATCCTTGTAGTTCTGCTTTGAGAAGATGGAGGTGGAGTGCTGGTATAACTCTGAGTTGTGAAGCCATTACAGTATTTTAGGTTAAAGTGCCCACTGCCCACCACTCTCCTGACTGGAAAAAGCACCTAAAGCCCAAGGATAGTAGGAGTTCAGACAGATAGTGCAGACCACCCCCAGCTCTCTCTGTCCTCTTTTACTTTAGGGACTGAACTGAATAGTTAAACAAACTGCATGAAGAAACACCTAATAGCCAAAATTTGAGCAATGTGTTACCATTCAGCACAGGCAGGAGAACCAAAGGCTGCTTGGGCTAGCAATGCTAACATTAGCCACACTGTGTAAATCTGTTTTATTATGTCATGTTTTGCTGTTTTTGCTCGTATTTTTGACCTACATTATCTGGACAAAAATATTTTTCCACACCTGTTAATTATTGTTAAAATTATTGTAAATTATTGTTATTATTATTAAATTCAGGTGTTACAATCAGACCTGTTGCCACACCAAAGCACCAAGCCACGCAGTCGCCATTTGCAAACATCTGTGGTATAAAACGGGTCATTCTGAAGATCTCAGTGACTTGGCATTGTGATTGATGCCACCTTTGCAATAAGATGGTTTGAGAAATTTCATCCCTGCGGGGTATTCCGAAGAGTTCTGAACTTCCACTGGCAGTTCAGCGGGAGGTTCTTGGAATAGGTTTCCAAGGCTGAGCACCAAGTCCAATGCCAAGCATCAGATGGAGGGGTGTAAAGCTCACAGAAACTGCACTGTGGAGCAGTGCAAATGTGTCCGGTGGAGTGAACTGTGAAGTTGGAGGTTGCGAGCCAGGCCTTCTTATCCAACATCAGTGTCTGACCACATAATGCTCTACAGAATAACGGGCACAAATTCCCACAGAAACACTCTTGCGTCTTCCAGGAAGAGTGGAGGCTGTTATAGCTGCAAAAGGGGTGCAACTCCATATTAAAGTGCATGTATTTGAATTCAATGTCATTACAGTCCCTGTTGGTATAATGGTCAGGTGGCCAAATACTTGTGTCTATATATATTGTATCTGGCCAAATTCAACCCACAGTGCACTGTTTCTAATACACTCCCCTTGTTTCATACTTGTGTGGTTCGGTTTGTATTTTCACCTTTGGTGATCCACACTGAGACCCCTGTTTTCAAACAGGCCAGAGTTTGTCTGAGCAGTCACATCCCAAACTAGACAAACTATCTGACACAGGACACCAGAGTTTGCTTCAAACTAAACAGCTCAGGTATGATTGCTACATGCAAGAAAAATGAAAATGTAGTCACTGTCTGGCAATGGTAGTGGAAATTTCTCTAAGTGTTTCTCCAGATAAAGAAATAAGAGATCATGGGTTATTACTGGCCCAATGATGTTGAGAAATTGGTCAAATACATGGAGTGATTAGGTAATTCAGCTTTGTTGTACATACATGTGATGAAGTGCTTTGGCCTGTGGTTAGATAACCGTTAGATAAGATCTCAGAGTTTTGTTAAAAAGGGAACATTTGTCCTTGGTTTTGACTCACATACCTGATTTAATCCATCTGCTCTCAGTGAATCTGAGCCAAGGCCAATACATCAAATCACATTCATCTTCTCTGAAAGTGTGAATGGATAAACAGAAAAAGTGATTTAATTAACAAATGGAAAAGGCCGCTCATGGGGTGTAACAAGTTTCCACTCTTTGAATTTGTAAAGATAATGAAATTTTTCACATATTATCCATAATACATATACATAACATTTAGCTTCATTTGACCAAAGGCATTTGCGGGCCATATGTTAGTCAAGCCAAAAAAAAAACAAAAAAAAAAACAAAAAAAAAAACATTGCAGGGTAGTCATAGTGTTGAAAAAAAGAAAGTTAATGCAAACGTGCACTAGAAGCTCACTATCAAAGTTAAAGAATCCCCATTAGAGCTACATGTTTACTAGAATCACTGCCCGGTGGTTTATGCTTCTGCAAGGTACCCAATTACTGGAAAGTGTAAGTCCAGAGATGGATAAAGAGGAAAGACTAGGGTGGTTTCTGTGGTAGAGTAATTCACAGAAGTCTTATAAGCAAGGGATAAACATAAGGCCCAATGACCTCGCTCTATAACCATGAAAAAATCTAGCCATGTTATCCCATATGAGTCATTTGTGTGAGGTTTGAAGAAAATCTGTCAAAGCATTCCTGGGATTTTGTGTTCAAAAGCAAGGGATGCTCTGGAGCAGTGGTTCTCAACTGGTGGGTCAGGACCCAGAAGTGGGTAGCCGAGTCATTTTCAGTGGGTCACAGATTTGTGCCTGAAAAAAAAAAATGTGGCAAGAAGTCTATGAAGTGTTTTAATTTTGAAGGAAATGTATCCATCTTTTTGTTTTAATAACATCTTATCCTCCTTCATCTGACCCTAAAAATGTCATCAGTTTATCCTTGGGTCAGAGTGGAAATTTTTTCGAAGTTTGAAGAAAATCCCCCAGAGGTTTCTTGAAATATTATCTTTACAAAAATGACTTGGACAGATGGACAAATAACCTAACATAGTACCTCTGACCTCAGCTACCACGACAGAAGAGGCATTAAAAGCCAATTTTTGCCATAGAAATACACTTTTACAGCCTGGGACAACATTTTTAGAAGTTCCTTGTGTTTTTAAAATTACATTTAGGCTAGGGATGCATGATAATAAATTTTTGCAGATATTTACAGATTGATTTTAGCCAATACCGATATCAATATTAAGATATGTATTTGAGACCTTAAACTTCAGTCCTTTGAACACATATATAACAATGAAATCAGCAGAAATTTTGATATCTTCCAATACCAATAATTTCTTTTAAAAGCCAATATCTGCTGATACCGACATCTGGCTGAAAAATATAATGCATCCCTAATTTAGGCCAAGAATTTTGCATAATTAGGTGAGTGGCTAAGTTGAGTGACAGATAGGCATATTGTTGTTGAACACCAAGATCCCTTCAGCCTGTCTTTATTTAAGTAGAATTGGCTTTTACAATATGGCAACTGCTATCATTCTGCTTCAAAGTGGTTCTCCCGAAACTCAGTGAAGTCACTGAGGCTATGTCCATGTTTCATATAGTCTATGATTTAGTCTTGCAGTACCTCAGCAGAAACACAGAAAAAAGTCATTCCAAAGCTGTTGTTGTTCATCATCACATCAAAGTGATCTTATGTATCAGGATAGTCCTTTAAATATCCTGGCTTATGTAAGATATCTGCCCATATCAATACATGGGCAAAACAACCCATCAGGAAAGCAGATAAACATATAGTGGTGTTTCCAAAGGTCATTTGTCAGATATAAATCCTTCAACACTTCAGTGCCTTAGACACATTAAATGTAAACATGCATTCTGCTTTTGTCACATCAAACCAAAAGAAACAGTTGTGACAAATTACAAATTTCTAATCATTATTCCTATTAATTTCAAAAGGTGATGCCACTTTGTTACACTTTCATTTATGCAAAGGGACTTTATGCTGCAACATAACTAAACTAAAGAAAGTAAGGAGGGTCTTACTTTCTGAAAGCACTGTATGTAAAAAAACATCTAATGTGGACATATCACTGGGAAAATTCCACTTATTGTACCTTTAATATTGTATAAAATGCATCAGTGGTCTACAGAAGAGAAACGGCGCGAGACGAACTCTGCCTTGAGCCATTTTGCACAAAGCCAATCACTTCATTGATCTCATCCGCATCCAACTCAAATTTGTTCTCAATGTCCACCTGTCCATAGATCCTTGAAACAAGCTGGCTTGGGTTATCTGATAAATAATGATTCCTGTCAGAAGCCTTCCGTGTTGAACAGCTTTTCTGTTTGAGGACAAGTGTAGCTGTTCAGATTCTCTAAACTGGACTTCTTAGACACGCTGAAATGCAACACCTCCACATCAGATTCCTCACCACAGCTGAAGGAAGACGGGGAGAGAATACGAGCGAGAGACAGATAGAAGAGACAGCGTGTAGTCACATTTATGCTTGGTGTATATATAAACTTAAATGAGATAATGATGTTACCTGGCTGTACAGAAAAATAAAACATAGAATCATTGCACTGATGAACGTTTTGTTCCGTTGAAAACACCGTCTGCCTGGTCATAAATAAGAGTCATCTGTCTACTCTATTTTCAGACTCACTCTTCCATCAGTATCAAATCCAAACAGGTTTTTTTCCCTCTAAGAAAGCAGTTGAGAAAGTTGACACAGATCACAAAACATAATCTTTATGTTTGAAGACAGCTGTTCTAAATCCTTAATTGAAAGTAGGAATCAAATGTAGCATGAACATGAGCGCTGAGAAATGTGAAGTAATCCGATGGAGCTTTTTTATGCATTAAAGCGCAGCGAGGCACTTTTATGCTCTTCCAATAATGTAAGATGACATTATAACAGCAAAACTAATGTTTCACAGTGACATGTGGAGGCTGAATATTGTTCTTTACATGAATTTTACATTGCAGGGTAGTCATAGTGACTCACCCAGCAACTAGGTCTCCCGCTGCACAACACAAAACCTGTCAAGGTTTTCATGCTTTCATAAGCTTTACTTGGATCCCACCTCAGTATAAAATGATTTTCTTTTCCACATCCACTCACAAAGTTCAACAAGTCTGATTTATGTCCAGATTTTGTAACATAGACGCTGGCTCATGCTAGGTAGTTAAGCTACCCACTTCCATCTTTGTTTTTATAATTATTACATTTGGATCTAAAGGTCAAGCCTTTAGGCATCATGTTCATGCTTCACTCACAAACATATATTCATTTTGAAGGGTTTACTTCAAACTATACAAAGATGTCCTCCCAGACCCAGGGATGAACTCATTAGATTTTTGGGGTCAAATGTCTAGATCATTAGGCGTCATGTTCAATGCTTACTTTGAAGAATTTTCTTCAAGTTTCCCTTTAAAGTCCACTCTGGCTTAAGCATGCAATCATTAAATACCAGGGTTCAAAAGTCAAAAGCCTTTTTATTTTCATCCCTCGTTTGTAAATGCAATATCTCAAGAAGGCTTTTCTTTACAGTCTTTATACAGATGTCCGCTCTGACTGATCTTTGGCTGTCATACACCAAGGCCACCGGCCCTAATTTTCATCCCTTGCTTAATCATTCTTAGGTTTTGCAATTTCTAGTTCATTAAACCTGAATTCATGCTTTCTCACATTTGTCACCAGAGCCATGTAGTATTTGGGCTGTTGATGTTCAATTTGCTTTTTTATTTCTGGATGAGTAATTTTTTTTCTTTTCAAAACTAAACAATGAGGCTGCTTCATGTGGAAATAGTTTAAGTTTCATTGAGCACACACATTTATCTGCATCTCTGCTGGCTGATCTTAAATGAAGATTTCTCTTCGTTATGAAAGGTTTTCCTTCTTTTTAAGTGCTTAAACATGCTTATTACACGACTGTCGTACTCTGTGTTATGCAGAATTTTTATCTACCATTCGGCTGTAATAGGAGATATAAATAGAAATCATTAACTGCAAATTATTTTTAAAGGCCCTCTGTTCATGAGGTTTACCTCTTTTCACAATTAACACCATATGACGTTATTTAATTATTTCTCTAAATAGTAACTTTAAAGATTGTGTCATCATACTGTTTGTCATTTTTAAAATGTATGGAATAGTTGTAAAAGACACATCACTGACAAAATCATGACATCAGAAACAATAGCTCTCTCACAACTAGCAGAATATTCACAAATCTACCAGCACTAGGTCAGAGAGGTGTTAAAGTCATACTGTATCTTAATCATAGTACGATTTAAAAAATGTTAATTTATCCATGATCTACATGGCTTGTCTTGTTCAGGGTTGCAGGGGAGCTGAAGCTGATCTTCTTGGGCTTTTCCACTTTGACTTTTGGCCATGCCGGCTTACTAATAAAGATGAAATTTCAAAGTAGAATCAATGGCCAACTCTTGAACAAGATAATGCTTGCTGAAGCGCAGTCATTTAATGACATCGGCTCAAAACACTACGTGGTATAAGGAAAAGTGGAAACAGTATTTTAATAGTTTTTTGTAAAGTCTGTCGTCTACTCTGAATCTCTACAAACTTTGTGTAGTACAAACTTGCATAAGTGAAACTGTAACATAAGTGCAATACAGTGCATGAGGGGTTTCAGGTTCAAGGCTCATGAGGGAGTCCATTAGGACCACCACCTCTCTACAAAATCCGATGCGTCAATGAATCATGCACCACAGAGATGCGCCACGTATGCATATTACTTGCTTGTCACACAGTATAGAAACTCATGTCATCCTGCAGTAAAGCGAAGACAATTGATTTAAACACGCATTTGTTCACAGTCATCATTCTCATCCCTCAGATCTGAGACATGGGCTTGGCCTACAATATCATAGGATGGCCTATGACAGCTCAAGTTTTTACACTACGTTATCATCTCTAGATATGCCCTCAAAAGGGTAGGTCAGTTGTGGTGGAAAAGCAAATCCCCTGCTGCACTTAGTCGAACCAAGTAGAGCCAGGCTAATCAGTGTAATGGAAATGCCCCATTAGCTGTGATTGGAGGAGAGGTGGGTTACAACCTGAACTGGTACCAGTCAATCCCAGGTCTGTCATGTAGAGACAGACAACAATTCACACTCAAACTAACAATTTAGAGTCACCAGTTAACCTGACCAGCATGTCTTTGGACTGTGGGAGGAAGCTGGAATAACCTGCAGAGAACCCGTGCACGCATATGGAGAACATGCAAAGTCTACAGACAGGCTGCTGTGTAGCTGAACCAAGAACCTTCCTACTGTTAGGTGACAGCACTAACCACTGTACCACTGTGCAGGCCTTGAAGAAAGAACATATGGTATTTAAAATTAAAAAAGCAGTTTTAAAACAACCAACATCATAAAGTTTTTAATTTTTTGTTAACAATGTGACATTAAAAAAAAACACCTAGGCCATATTTATACATATATGTGAGAAAAAGAGGGAGGTTCTGTCTGTAATTTGAACAAAGTTTTGCTGATCTACATATTAAAAGAGAGAACAGCTAACAAAAGAAACCACGGTGAGCTTTTGTATACATAATTTCCTTATATAATGGCTGCTTAAACAGAGATACATGACTGTGATTCCTGCATGCTCTCAGTGCTGACTTAAAATATAAATTACTAACGAGCAATGTCTGCACAGACTCTGCATTGAAAACATTGATTTATTAGGAAACAGGAAGTTTAATTAAAGTATACTTTCCACCACTATGGCATGCTATTTTAATGTGATACACTCTGTGTATTAAGAATTCACCATCAAATCTCAATTAAAACTCTGCTGCTCCTTCACAAGCACTGGCCCTCTGAAAAATCTTTGGTTTGATGTGCTGGATATTTTGGTAACAATGGGGATGCAATTCTTAGTAAACTTATGAAAGGATATAAAAATATGAGTTATAAAGTGATACTAAAATATCTTGAAAATATTTACAATACGGTTCGTACAAAGAACTTTGCATGTTCAGATTTGATATTTCTTATTAAAAAACAAAGAAAACATGCTGCAAAAACAAGCACACAAACAAATAACTGCATGAATGTAAAAGCCCAAAGAGCAAAAGACAGGGCGGAAATCATCTCCCAGTAATTGTCTCAGCAAAAACTTCCTTCTCGAGCTGAGAGGCGATGGCTTGGACCTCCGCTGCAGCTGATAAGGCTTTGTGTGGACTTAGTTATTTTTTGGGGAGTGGTGCAACCCGACTAAGAGACTTTATTGATTCAAATTAATTAATCCACTTACAGAGGAAGGGGATTCTGTAGCTCTGGAGCGACTTAAATAGTCCACACAAATTAAACTGTAAATTTGCTGCCTTTAATGATATTCCCCAGTAATTGAATTGCAGGAATGCTTCAAAATATGTGGCATTAGCATGCAAAGACCATGTGTTTTAGCAATGGATAACCCAAATAAATTTCGTATTAATTAATTTTTGATACGGTTAAAGCCAGCAGTATTTAGTGTGATTGTAATTATCATCTCTGCGGTGAAGTAAATGCATGTTGGTTTGGTGAGAGAGAACAGATAAAGCTAATACAAATTCATGTTTAAGATGTTGGCAAATAACATACAGAAAATATATGTGCAAAGAGGGTTATGGGTACATTTATCACTAAAGAGCATTATTTCAGTTTATACTATAATATACACAATATTCAGAGCTGGCTTTTGTTTCTGCCTCTGTTCACTGAAACTGCAAACCAGTATCAGAGGTTGTGTTATTTATTTTCTAACTTTTTGAGATGTATATTCTGAATTTGGGCTGGCAGTAGAGTTGTAGGTGTCCCATATTGCTGCACTTCCTCTTTTTGCCTCCTTAACACTTTATGACAGCCGTACTACAGCTTCCCTGGCTAATCCGGACAGGAAAAGCAAAGATTAGACATTTTGTACCTGCATGGCTGATTTTACATTCAGTCCATGACAATTACCCCTCCCATGCCAGAAAAAAGGAAAAAGTGAAAAAGACAGGCATAGTAGAAAACTAACTGAGACATAATTATTCCTCTCTTTTACTCAGAGAAGTTGGGAGGATAATTGATGCAGTGTTGTTCGCCGCACATCTGTTTGCTGTGACACTTCCCTCAGTGTGTATCTGTTTACATTGGGGTGTTTGTGTGTATGGGAGTGAGAGTGTTTGGCATGCTCCTGGCTTGAGACAGGTGAAAGTGCCTTCACACCTTTGCTGTGAATGTATTGTCACACAAAAAAGACACTTATGCACACATCCTGCACAGGCACAGCAGTGTCAGACACGCTATAGTTAAAAAACACCAGCCCATCCCCCATGTGGATGAACAAAGAGTTCACTCCATATAATACTGAAGTAACACTTAACTGTGCTTTATATTTGGCATTTTATATTTATATGGGGGTTCAATCAAAAATCCCCAGGTATCTAAGAACACTTTGACAAGGAGGATATAACATCAATGATATCCTTAACAATCAGTGTCTGTAGCATGTAAACTAAAAAATAAAAACTACAACAGACTTTGGAGGAATGTGGATTAAATTTACTCTTCATCATGATGCCAGTATCAGAGAAAAGAGTCCAATAGAAAGTCGGGATCTTTTGTTATAGGAGACAACATTTCTGCCCAATCCGCAACATGTTCTGATGCACTCTCCCTCCAAACCAAATTAAAATATCCAGTTAAGTTTTAGAATAAATTACTCTGTGTTGATGCAAGATCCTATTTCAATTTACTAAATCAACATGTCTTAATGGGGCGTAGCCAAGTCCGGAATCAACAGATCAGAGGAACAAGAAGAATAGGTAAAGTTTATCTAGATCATACTTCTTAAACAAAGTCTAGTAAAGTGATTGAGCAGATTTATTTATAAATAGGTTACTTACCCATGGTAGAAGCATGGACATATCCAGTGGAAGTCCCGGGTTAGGGTGTGGCCCAACTAGACATTTCCAAGTCGAGTAAAGACGCACAGCTCAGCTTGGCCCACCTCCATGGCTTACTTGTTATTTTGAATTGAGGAGTCTTTTCAATTAAAACTTTACTCCACAAGGTGTGGAGCTGGTGAGACCAGAGGAATTAGTTTTCTGGTTGGTCTGTCAATCCATACATATGAACCTCCAAGTCATTCTTGCAGATGCAGCATCCAGAGAACACTATGGCTAATTTTCTTCCAACACTGAACAGAAAGCCACTCTGATTGAAGGATGGAGTCATTAGCTTTTGGAGGATGATGTCAAGGTCATTGGGCCTCATGGTCGGTCGCTCATAAAATTTCTATGAATCACACTTCCAAAGAAAACACCCCAGCCCATCTACTTGACCCACCACTGGACTTTAACTGTCCACAGGTGGATATCTTGTGGAGGCACATTATCACTAGGCTTTAGTTCTAATTTATTCATGTTTTTGTGACAGGAAGTCACAAAAACTGGAAGTATGTTCCATACTTTTTAAAGTAAAGTCTGCTTGGCAGCAAACTTTGATGTTGAGCAGGACGCACGAGTCAAACCAAACAAGGGGAGTCCTGTCATTTTAACAAAACCCTTTATTACCTTCACCTAACATTACCTTCCTGCTTAAACCTTACCAATGTAATCATAAAGTCACAAGGCAATGCAGCATCAAAAAGTCAAGCTCTTTTCACTAGAACCAAAAATTGGTGCCCTTATGCATGACTATTTATGACTGCAATTAGAGTTTAATGACTCCAACTTACTTTAACAAGGAAGTGTGGTGACATGTGAATATGGTCCCAATGGATGGGGTTGGCTTTTGCACCAAAACGTTTCTTCAAACCAATGATTTTACCTTAATATTCCCAAGTGTTATTTTTAGCCAGCACCTTTCAAGAGTGAAACTAAAACCATTTACCATTTGTTAGATTGGTTTTCTTATTCTTTAACCTGCTTTTACAACTGTTTTCTGGCACTAGCAAGTTTCCTCATAAGGTTGTGTTTAGAAGTCAGCATCATCTTGATTTAAAAGAATATGCTAAAACACAGGACCCTTCAGATCCTCACAGATTGGCCGATTTTCCATCTATATTATAGGAGGATAAACCTTTTTTACATAATAGTAAAGATGTTGCAATTTCCCACTAAGATGCTGTGTATGGTTTTTTTTTTTCACCAGTAATGCTGAATCACAGTTGAGGGGATGCCACTGGAGCAGGCGCAACAGGATGACCTCCCCCAGTCAAAGCTTAATCCCCCCTCCTTTATAAGGACCCTATGGTGAGGGCTAATGAAATGCAACTCCTCTCCAGCTCCCTGGTGAGTGGAAGAGGATTTTTCTGATTGAAAACTTCCTGGAGGTGTCTTGCTTGGTTTGTGAAACGTTGTAATTACTGCTGGGGGTCTCCTCCCGCTCTGTTTGTGGGGGGGCTGAGCAGCGTTTGCTCGCGCTCCAGGGTTCTCCCTCAGTTCAGCACACTTAGGCCCGTCTAATTAGAGTCTATGCCACATCTCCGCACTGCTGCTGTCTCTACGCGCAGCTGGGGACAACCTCAAAATCATGCTGTGGCACATAAATGCTCACAGAACATCGGTCGGCGAGCAACAACAGGCGACATTCTCAATTCGAACATTAGCTGCTTCCCTCCTTTCCTCTCTCCGAGTCTCATTCATGCCCTCCCCTCACTACTTCCTCCAGCACCACCTCAGTCCTTTTTTCTCCATCCTTGTTTCTTCCCTCACTTTGTTCTTCCTGTTCTCCTCACCAAGCTCAGGCGCAGCGGCTACAAAGAGCCCCACATAGGAAGATGAGAGAGAGCAGAGAGTGAAGAGGGTTCAGATGCTGCACAACGCTTGTGTGTTTCGTTCGTGTGTTTGTGTTTTTTTTCTGTGTGTGTGAAAGTCTGAGGCGGCAGGAGATCGCCAGGGTAGTGAGAGTCGGTAGTACACCCGGAGGCACTGAGAAAGAACAGAGAGAACACTTGCCCCCCCATCAAGAGCAGTTGTTCAACCCCCCGAGGCGAGGTGATGTAGGGATGGGGAGGGGGGCAAGGAAGGGCAGAGAGGTGGCAAGCAAAGCAACACTCGTCTGCTTTTCTCTTTCACCTGTTCACCTTTACAGTCTCTTCAAAATCCCCCCCTCCACCCGTTCCTTATACCCAGTGGGTTCATGAAGACTAGTGGTGTAGATTTATTTTTTCACTTCTCCTTGTCTCAGATAAAGTTGAGAAAACACCAGCCGCCTGTATACTTGCAGATCTATAAGATTCAAGCAGATGCGCTAATCTCCTGCACAGGTGAAATTCCTGAGGGTGTAGATTTGAGTTAGCATCAGTGAGTAAATTATCAATCAACATGCCCCTAAGTACTTTCAATGTCATAACAAATAGATCCTTGAATTTTCCCCCTTTTTAAAGAATTTAATTAAACTCTTCAGCCTTGATTCTGGCCATGAAAAGAGGTCTGCTGTTGTCAAACTTCCCCTTGTAAACTGAGAGAAATAAGAGGTCATCCCACTCTGATCCTCCGTGTTCGTTGCGTACGCCGCCTGTATGTTTCTCTCTGTGTGTTTCTGTGAGTGTGCTCAGGTCTAATGAGGCAACGCTTGTTTCGATCAGGAGGGAGGGGTGCATAAACATGGACGGGAACAGCAGCATTTGAGTCATATAGAATGAGGGATGAAACAGCGTGCAACACGGAGCATGATGTACCCTCTGGGATTCGTTCACACATACTGCACAAAGAAAAACACATATATACCATGCATGCTGATCAAAAAAACAACACAAACCAATGTTTTGAAGAGGCCCTTGTTGAGAGGATTTGTTTTTTTTCCCTATTGCAGTAATTCAAACCTGAAAAAGAGGAGCTGATGGTAACGGGGGTTTTTTTCCCCCGCATGATCCTGCACCTGGAAGGTTGAGGGAAGTGACCATATTGACCAAATTCGCTCTCACTTCTGCTCTGGCTTTTCCTCCGTTTCTCTCTCTTTCTGTCTCGTGTTTGAGAACACACACCTGCAGCCAGCCTGAAACCACGCGCCACGCTTCAGTAATCTGCTGACTCCCTATGATTTACAGCTTCATGTCTGGTGAGTAGCCAAAGAACTCTGGCAGCCTGGTAATTTGACACTGAACAACATTTTAGAAATCCCACTCGCCTACACATATACCATACGGAAAAGAAGAGCAACAGACTCAAGTGTCTTGGCTTGGTTTTCAGACTGAACCAGACTGTGAACGTGTGGCGAAGAAGTCAGCCATGCTAAAAAAAAAAAGATAGTTGTCATATTTAATGAAGACGTTTCTCTGCATCTAATTGCAAAACTTTACCAAAGTTTCATGAATTGTTTTGTTTCTGCAGTTATTTTAGAGGCACTTTTTTTGGGGGTCAAACATATAAGCTCAGATTTACTTGGAAATTTTTATCCACTCTTTATTCAATCATTATTCTTAATTTTTTTCTTTGAGGGTTGTCATTGACATATACAGTTCTTAACAAATTTATTAGACCACCACCCAGCGTAAGGGTTATGCCCAGCTGCCCTAAATTAACAGTATTGGTAATTACCAAAATCAGTTTTTATGTTTCTACAATGGTTAATACACCAATATGTAGAAGCTCTTTAACCCAAATGATATTTTTAATGCTAAAATATAATTAGTGTTTTTATCCATGAATTTTCAAATTTACTGATTTACAAACAAACTTAAAAAATAGTAAAGCACATTATTATTTCTTGATTAATATGTCAAATTATAGTTATTTACTGTCATTCCTGAACAGAAAAATGAGTTTTAGTGCTTGAATATTATGCTTGATTAATTTCTGACTTCTCAGAGAAGCCCAGTGAGCCGGCTCAAATTTGAGTGAATTCAGTTTGAAATTCCTCATTCCTGTTCAAAATGGTAAAACGTGGAGAGCTCACTGAAAATGAAAGAGTCGGCATTAAAGCATTTCATGATGCTGGATGGTCTCTGAGACAAATATGACAGGTGGTCTAATGAATTTGTTAAGCACTGTATATATATATATATACATATATATAGATTGCACAAGGATTGGGGATAAACAGCCCTTTTAGTCCTACCACAAATTGGCTATTGCATTCACCTCATTGTCTTTAAACCATTTCTGTGTAGTTTTCATTGTATGCTTCTGTTCATTGTCATTGAAAAAAAGCCTTCTCTCAAGCCTTATTTCTCCTATATTTTGCCGCATTCATTTTACCCTCTGTCTTTACAAGCCTTCTGGGGCCAGCCACTGAGAAGTATCCCCACAGTGTGATACCACATGTAGTGTCTTCTCTGATGGCCATAAAGCACCATTTTGGTCTCAGTAAATTAAAGAACTTTCTTCCACTTGACCATGGAGGTTCCCACACATCTTTTGGCAAATTCTAGTCAAGATTTAATATGAGTTTTCTTCAACAGTGGCTTTCTCTTTGCCACTAAAGCTTTGACTGGTGTAGAACTCGGTCAACAGTTGTATGCAGAGTCCCTCCCATCTCAGCTGCTGAAGCTTGTAACTCCTTCAGAGTAGTCATAGGTGTCTTGGTAGCCTCACTCACTAGTCTCCTTTTTGCACGCTCACTCAGTTTGTGAGGACCACCTGATCTAATGTATTTACATTTAGGCATCCATTTTGATCTTTTCAGACTTTTTTCCATGGTTAAGCCATTGCCATTAAGTTTTCTTTCAGATAAAGGTGCAAATGCTGTCAAGGTAACCAAGGGTCATTTGTACATGCACTCCTGTGTGTTTGTCAGTGTGTACGAATGTTAAACAATTTGAATCCAACTCTGGGCTTTAAGTCAAGAAATCTCATAAAATGCATTTCTTTGCATTAATTTGATTCACAAATCAAGACACTGGTAAGATTACTTCATAGTAAATATTGAAAATTTGCTTTTAAATTCAAAATAATTACATTTCTAACATAGGATTAAAGCTGCAATAAATCACAACTAACCATCAAAATTCAGCAAATACGAGGAATTTAAAAATGATCCTTTAAAGTCTTAAATTGTTTTTAGTTTTAATTTCAATCATTTATTTTCACCCAAACACATCTCCCACTCATAGAGCACCAAGTGTTACTTGGACTCTTTTCCCTCATGATTTCACCAGTAGCCTAACACTGTCATAAACACTGTCAAAGAGCAGCTCTTAAAACTAAGCCTGCTTTGCTTTTTCCCTGCACCGTGTGAGCTGTGTGGATGGAGTTGTCATCAGTTTAGTCCTCGCCCTTGTTTCAACACATCTCCAGGGATCACTGCGTCTCATGCAGACATTTACATTTACTCTTTTTAAATAGATTTTTTTTTTTTTTACCTCTTTAAACTTGTTTCTTGGCAGGTTGACCTGCAAAGAGGAAGCCCTCGGTGCCTCACAGCCAGTTGAGCTGCGTTCAGAAGATGTTAGAAGTGTGTTGAAGAAAATGCCTCTGGTTTCAGCCTCTGGGGAGCTGGGAATACTCTAGAGAACAGATTTCCTATAGCAAATACAATAATATAGGAATATATAGTTAAAAGATGAAAATAACGACCTTATGAGTAGCAATAATGACCTATTAAATAAGCTGAATTGTTCATTATATCCCCATCCCACTTGTCCTGTTTACATAGTGTGTTTTGGAAATGAACCATATACCTTCTACAGCCAAGAAAAATGCAAAAGCTCTGATATAAAGCACATTTTATCTACAATAAAAGAAGGAAAATACTGTTGCAGTGACGCATGATATTTTAAACAGTCCTTGTGCAGATACTGATGTATGTGCAGAGGTTCACCAGGCTAGAGAAAATTAAAATCAGTCATGGTTTGCAAAAGAGGGAGTATCTCTATCGCCTGTCCTCAAAAGCAAAGATAATTGTATGGAGACAACCGCGTGAGCGTAGTCCTAAAAAAAAAGAAACACAAGTACAGCGCTGTGTATTACACAAGCAAGAATGTGCATGCTTAAAGGTAACAGCAAACAAAGGCAAAGTCTACCTGTTTCTAACATTAAATTTTATTTGTTTGTGAAAGACAGAAAGAGAGAGGAAAGAGATGTAGACAAAGACGGAGCTGCACGGCCTCCCATCTCCAGGAGGGAGAGAGATACGACTGAGAAAGCAAAGAGGACGTGGGAGGCGAGCGGGTGGGTGAGGGGTGAGGGGAGCCCATCTAAACTCATTTTGAAAATCAGAACTTCTTTTCTAAAGTCAGCATTTCAAATCAGAGCGTGTCCCCTCTCATTTAATGCATCATTTTGCGAAGTGATAAATTTATGAATTAGACATACATCCTTTTTGCTTTTAAGATACTGGGCCTCATAAGGGAGGGAGCAGTGTGGAGGATTTAAGAGTGTTTCGCCGTGTCAAACATTAAAACCCACAGGGAGAGCATCAGCACAATTAGACTGGGGTGAAGGGAAGAGAGAGAGAGAGAAAAAAAATCCACAGACAAAATCAGGATCTTAAGAGCAGCGGCGTTATTCGTCTGTACAGTAACGTGGTTATCTGTCGCGGGTGATCCTTTTAAACGCTTCGTTTGCAGGGATAAAAGCAGAGCGGAGGAAATAAACTTAGTTCTGCCTCCAATCTGCAAATCCTTGGTGGTCATGGAAGATGATCCCAATTTGCTTCTGAGCAGCACTGTCAGATCTCACAATAATAAATAATTTAAGACTTTAAGCGGCAATTATGCTCGATAAATGTGGAAAGCCTGTAGACCACTGCTTGCCTTAGCCAGACGATGCTGAGGGTTCCTGCAAAAATACACCAGTTCCTACTTATGTCATGACCAATTAATCATGCACAGAGGTTAATAAGAGGGGGCTGTTAAATATCAAGTCAATTCCCACAACCTGCTGCAGGTATTCAAGTTTATATAAGGTAACAGTTTAACAGTCTGTTCA
Source organism: Cheilinus undulatus (assembly GCF_018320785.1). Classification (NCBI taxonomy): domain Eukaryota; kingdom Metazoa; phylum Chordata; class Actinopteri; order Labriformes; family Labridae; genus Cheilinus; species Cheilinus undulatus. The sequence continues at coordinate 19,866,392 of NC_054869.1, read as the reverse complement.
AGCCCCAAAAACATATTTAACATTGTTTACACCAGCTTTAAACTTAAAGCTACTTTATGCCTATTTTTAGAACCAAAATTAATGCAGTGCTTCTAATTTTTGCCTCATAGGCCCTGGCTTTAGTATATCACATTTTATTTACTCATATACACCATCTATTTTCCATTTATCAGTGATTGTTTAAGATATTCCTGAGGTCACTGGCCCCATACAATAGAAGATAACTATCAAGCCTGCCCACAGAAATAGCTGGGCTCATAAACAGTCTGGTAAACAGGCCCTTCCTAGATGGGATTTATCAACATCAGTGCATATTTGTTCAGATAAGTAGCATTGAGTCTAGCCTCCTGGCTAACATTAACCATCTTTTAGAGCTGAAAAGCATCTTCAGCTATTTTAGGGGTTCAGGAGTTCCCTAAAAAGTGGCCTGAGTTTCTTCTCCTTTAATGCAGGTCATGGCATGGTTCCAAAAAAATACCTAACAAAACCAAACCATTTTAGGAAAGGGATAAAAGGTAACAACAACAAAAATGTTTGATTTAGTTGTACTAAGAATGGTCTGTGATTTGGTTAAATATAAAATATGGTTATTGTGGCTTAACCTTACATTAGACCCCACTAAAAAATCCAAATTGTTAAATGTTGAATCAACAAATTAAGTATTATGTGCATTTTTGATGGTGTAAGTTGCCTATACAACATATTATTTTGAGTGTCTTAAATGATGTAAAATGCATACCAAGTGAATATATAGGTTTAAACTGAGCTAACATGTTCTGGGGGGAAATCATTTATACTTTGATTGGAATACATTTTTGCCAACATGTTATGTTATCTACATGGCATCATAAAGTAATTAGTTGGGCCTGCCAACTCAAAAATCCTTTGAAACTTATTACTTTACAACTCTAAGTTTTTACAGTGTATCTTTGCTGATTTCCATGGGCCCCTCATCCTCTTGGGTCTGATGTAACAATACTTCTTGACACCATCATTTAAAATGTCTGTGTTTGATGCATTAAATTCACCTGTATTTCTACTGTTCACAATGGTTTGGACCAAAATAAGGCTGCTGCAACAACAATTATTTCAGGATTTTTTTTCAAAATTGATTGCTTAGCCAAATAAGATGCAATATCACAAAAATCGTTGCCAATGAACTGAACTAATTTACCATCCTACCAAATAAATCAATTACAGATGTTCATGAAAAAAAAATCCTCACAATAATTTTCAGGATTTTTATTGTAAATAACGATAGATATCAATTTTTTTGTTTCATTTTGGACTTTTTCTGTTGTTGTAAACTTAGGGAAGTGGGCTTCTTGTCTGAGTACAGACCTAATTTCATTTTGAAATAAAATAAGGAACATTGGGTAGATTGACACTAATGACATGAACTTAGCCATGGAAAAACGAACTTGGTATGGACTGACAAGAAGAATAGTAAAAAAGAATGGTAAAAGGGTGAGCATTTGATAACACAAGGTTAGATGACTTTTGACCTGTATGCTGAGCTGTCTGCTAGGTAAAGGTCATAAACAATAATAAAAGACAGGTGTTATTCAAAGTTAGATTACTTTTGAAACATAAATTGTAGCCACTTAATTAGGGTTAGGTTCATTTTTCCTCTGAAAGCCCTTGGTTGTGTCATTCTAATGACACTATCCATGCCTTTGTAGCTCTTACAGAATGTTTTCTAGCAAGCCTTGAACTTGTCTGACTTTCTGGGATCTTTAAAGATTAAATCCACACCAGTAACTCTGATATTGAATGTCTTTTTATCCATTTTATGATTGATATTTTGATTCATATTTGATTCACTCATAATAGAGAAGGGAAAGAGACACATGAGAGGCTGTAATTTGACCCTTAGAGCCACTGCAGATAGGCACTGCTTTGAATAATGACTCAAATTCTCTAAAGGGCAGGAATTTTTATGTAAAAATGTGAATATTCTAAAGACTTTTTTCATAGAATGTTTTTATTTTATTTTTTTTACTTTTTGGTCCCCAAGAGATGGGAGAACAAGTTTGAGCAAAAACTAAAACGCTTTAGCCACTATTGCTTACTGTGTTTAATACACAGCAATATTTGAGTTTTTTTTTCCATTTAGGTTTTTTCTTTTGTCTTTGTCTAGTACTACAACTTTTTTAAATTCCAGAGGCATTACTTCAGTACACATATTTTTAAAGGCCAGTTTGTAAAAAATTTTAAGACAAAAAGTCCAGAAGAGACTAAATAGTAAAAAAAAATAGCACTGGGCACAGAGAGTTAGATGTTAGGTGCAGTTGCTGACTTATTTTACATCACTGTGGTTGCAGAGGGGCATACAGTTAACCAGAATGTGATGAAAGGGACAATAAAGCATACAACTAAAAACAGAAGAATCTTTATCGCATAGTGATTAATGTATTAATGCTGACTGCTCTAAAACAATACAAAGTGGTCCAATAAAAGATACCACAACTGAAAACACTGAAAACAATAATCATGGTCATTTTGGATTGTAATGCGACATTGATTTTTTCAGGGATTGATCAATTATTGACCGGCTGATTATTGAGGCTGATATTTAGCATTTGGCCTGTTATCAGTAGTGGCATTTTATTTTTCAATAGTGTATCAAATTCATTAATAAAAAAGAGCACTCTGCACAGATTCACCAAATGTCCTGTATGCAACACAGCCTGATTGGCTAGATGTTATTAGTATAGCCAATCAGCACTTAAGCCTGGGCACCACTGACACAGCAATTGTATGGTAAAACTTCTTGATTTCTTGCTGCTGCTGTGTTGCTCTGTGCAGTTTCTCATGCAGATAGGTATTAGGCTAAATTGTTTATTTTTCTTCATGTTTTTATCATGCAATTTTACTTCTGACACATTATGTACATTTTGTACATCAAAATAAATGCACATAGTTTCTACATTTCTGCGATTGGTCTCATGAACCTCTAATCATCGGTTTCTGGATCTGCCCTGAAAAACCAGTATCAGTCGACCCCCTACTGATTTTTACACCTTATCAGCTTTAATGCTTAATATTGTGGCAGTAAGGCAGTGTCAACAAAAGCAAAAAAAAAAAAAGTTTAAGTAAGAATATCAAATTCAGCTACCAAAGCAAATGGCAGTTTTGTTTTTGATGAATGATATTAAGAGATTTAATTTTGTAATTATTCCTCTGTTACTGTGTTACACCCCTTACTAAAGGTGAGTACATGCAAACTGTTAAGCCCATGTAATGCATGCAGTTGATTAGTCATTAAAATGAAAGTTGTTTCACTTGCCTACATGCTGAGCCAGAGTATGCAACAATAATTAAAAACCATGTCTGATCAACATTAGGACTGCCTTTGCTTACAGACGAAGACTTCTTAAAACAGTGAGCCATATATATCTTCATCTCATGCACTTTCAGTCTGTATTTTGTTCGAACAGCAAAGCAAACAACAAGCAGAAACAAACTAAGCCTTGGCGTGCTCGGAGAAAGGCCTGTCTGCTTTCAGAAAGCTCTGTTTGGGTTTGATTTCTCTCTCGGTGCTGTGGTTTGTTCTCTCAGGAGCCGTCTGCCTCTTTTGTAGCCCCATGTTTGCTGTTTGATTCTGCCAAGAGAACGCCAAATCGGCAAGTCTCCCCCAGTATCTGCAGCTGCTTAGGTGAGACACTAAATGTAGAAAAATAATTACACAATTAAACAATAAAAACAGAGAAATTACTCTCCATTGCTTTACATGTTTATTCTTTTTCACAATGTAATGTCATTCGATTAATCTTTTTAGAATTAGACTTGAAGCAAACCTTCCCCCAAATCATCATTAGATCCTTTTCTTGGAGTAAAATAGTGCCAACACAGCATTCACATTTATTACTGACTGGGAGCCTTTTAATTCCAGGATGTGAGTTGTGAGGTCTGTTAAACAGCGAGCTCATTTTCATTTTTAGGCTGCTGAAAGCTGTGGAGTGAAACAAAGCCAGAGAGCAGCAGAAAATGAGTCTTTGGCACGGCCTGCTATTTACCCAGAAGAGTCACTGTGTCCGTTTGGGTTAGATATTTTAGTTGCCGCTGGAATCCAGTTAGTGAATACCTGCATTGAGCCACTGGGGGCTGAGGCAATGCTGCGAGGCCACGGACAGACAGGAGCCACTGGTCACCACAGTTTGAACACGGTGCCCTCATGCTGTTTGCTCCTCTGCTCTATGGCCACCTCTGTGTTTGCTCATGCGTGGATATGAAAAAGCAGCAAATATGATGTGATGTGTGGAGCTGGGTGCCATCTCGCAAGAACCAAGATGTTTACTCATTTTGCTTAGGTGTATGTTTGTGCAGCTCCAGATAATCCTGGTGTTAATATGAGTGAAGATGTGTCCTAAGACTACTATTCATGAAAGATTGTCTTGTTCTAAGAAAGAGCTGCTGTTTGTATTACTTTAAGATTTACTTCAACATTTTTAGGCATCAGGCAGACAGGCAAAATTGTGGAAAATCTCAATCCCAAATTTTAATATTCCACTATTTGCTTCTAAAACTGTTCTTGGTTCATTTTGGATTTTTGTACTGTCTTAAACTAAGGGTAATTGACTTCCTGTTTGGATACAGACCTGCTTTTATTTTGAAAGAAAACAACACCTTCAGGAAGATCAAAGATTAGGGCCTGAACTTAACCATGGAAAAAGGAAGGTGTTATGGATCAAAAAGGAAACAAGGAAACAGTTAAAAAAAGAAATGTTAGGTAACACAAGGTTAGATGACTTCTGACTTGTCTAACTGGCTGTTTGCAAAATTTTTTTTAATTGAAAAGAGACATTAAGGAGCCACGTTCATAAATTAAACCACGGTGGCTGTGGTGAGATGTTGCAGTGACTCAACAGAAGTGTGATGAAAAAGACAAAGGCATACATAAAAAATCAAAAGCACTAATTATGGACCATAATCGCATCCCAATTAATGCAATACTATTGACAGTCCTACTAGATATGTGCTGTATTCGAGGATTAAGATTATATGATCATAGTCAGCTTTACTATTTAGCAAAGGGAAGCAATGTCTTGGGTCTTGTACCAAGGGTTCTCCTAGATAAAGTCATTAGGTGAGCATCAAATATGAGGTATACATGTAAAATACTTCAGTGATTAAGGTGAGCATTTTGAATGTAAAGAAGGGGCCAGGGGTGAATGAATAGCATAAAAACAGATTTTGATTGTCCATAAAAAGTCCTTTGGGATGACCCTTGCCTTAACAGGAAGGTTTTAGCACCTCATAAAGCCAAGAAAGTAATATCAGGTAAATTACAGTTTGATAGATCCCTGTTGACATACCGAAACAATTGTCAGATTGCTGTGTGGTAAAATGGCACCCAAGCAGAGGTGGAAAGTAACTAGTTACATTTACTCAAATTAGTGTAATTGAGTAGTTTTTGGGTACTTTTTTAAGTGTATTTTGAAATCAGTACTTTTACTTCTACTTAAATAAGTTTTAACCAGAGTAACTGTACTTTTAATTGAGTACTCTTGTACTTTTTCCACCCTACACAGTAGCACATAGAGAGAGAATGATCCCACATCACATCCCACAACAGCAGTTGGATTTCACTTTATTATAAAGGTGTTCACCTAAACAACCTGGTGGGAGGTCTGTGTTCCCTTGTTCTTTTCAATAATGAAAAATCACATTTAACATAGCACTCCTCAACAAGCTGCTAAAGCTTTACCTTTTGGGAAAACAATCTATTTGGCACTTTTTTCCCCCAGTATTGTGATTATGAATAAATATGTGATTATTTTTGAAGTTCCTCTTCTTGTGCATTTTTCTATAAACACAATCCTCAATCATTCTGCATTATAATCAACACAGTATTAACTAGATTAAACATCAGATGATCTGAACAACCAGGCCAGGATGTTATGATGTATAAATCAATATAAATTACATACGTGTATTCATCTACTTTAATCACAGTAGTAAAATGACTGATTTGTTTAACTTGCAGCCTTGTAAGCAATCATGACAGCAGAACAAATCTCTTAAACAGGTGTGCTGTAAACATCAATACGAAAGTCACTTGCTAGTAGGGCAGGAGGATGAGGAAAAATATCTGATTACAACTATTTTGACTCATTGAAAAGTCAGAATGAGTTGTTGTATTGACGGGAATGATTTTTGCGTAATTCTTATTTCTGATAATGATAATGTTTCTGATAATGAAAACGTATGTAAAATTAAGGACAGCAGGATGTTTTGTAAACTATTCTAAAAAAAGGAATTAAATGTTCGCATGATGTGTAGAGCATAACAAACTCTGCAACAAAAAATGCATTAAACTGGTATTTTGGATCACCATTCAGTTTAGAGAAATATTTCCCTTTCTGCAATTTGAAATGACAGTAGGACAAATGAGTTTAACCTGAATTTGATTAACTGCATAGCCTTAGTATTTGCGCAGTACTTAAAGTAAACCTTAAATTAAATACTTTTAATTTTTACTTGAATAGATTTGGATCAGTACTTTTACTTGAGAACAGTAGTCCTCTGCTCTTTCTTTCCAACTCTGCATGCAAGACTTAAAAAAAGACAATTCATGGAGAAAGAATGGATAGTGCACCAACAGTGAGCATGTACTATTTTACATCGAGCCTTAAGACATGTATGAATATGATGGTCTTTTAAAAGATGAGGAGCAAGTATTGCTGGGTATTTGAGTAGTTATATTATAGAATTGGGTGTGTCCTTTGGCTCTCTACCTGAAAAGGGCTGCTTTTCTTCTCTAGCTATGATTGCTTTAAGCTAGATGAGAAAGGCCTCATGGTGGTTGATGCCTGGGGCCTTCAAATCACAAAAAAGAAAACCCTGCATCCAGGGGTCTCCCCCTGTGGTCTCCTCTTCATTGTTGAGATGGGTACTGTTCCACTATATTTTGATTCTAGTTCCACTTATCGATACTGGTTCTTGTGGAATCTTGATTCTATTTCTAATATTTTTGGGAAGTTGAAAACTGACGCTACCTTTATTGTTTGAACATTTAGGCTCTCAAACATGTACTGTCAACTTTTCCGTTTGATTTATAAAAGAAAATACTACTCTATATTATCTCATAAGGACTGATCAGTAAAAAAAAGAAATCCTAAAGCATTTGAAAATGGAAAAATCACAACAAAAATGATCCCAGGTTAGCCCTGATTCTTCTTTCAAAGAAAAAGTCTGCTTTTAGAGAAAAAGAATGCTTCAAATTTCCATAATTAACTAATTACAATTTTAAAAAGATATGCAACACACTGAAATATTCCCAGGCAGAAAAATATGATAAACAGTAATACTAGACAGAAAACAATGGTTATATCAGCTGCAGAAGTTGCAGCACTATCCTGCACTACAGGCCGACACAAACGAGCATGCAGCCTGAGTATTCCTGGATGTGGCCACGGGGGAATGAAGAGAGCAGAGACAAGAGGAGAGGACTGGAGTGTAGGGGTTTGAAAGAGAGATGAGGGGAAAAAGAGAGAATTCCCAAAGACTTAATTCTCCTCCGTTTTCTCCTCAAGGCCAACAAGGTCTCTGCTTTCCCTGTCGTTAGCGACGCTGGATTCCTGCAGTGAAAAGCAGAGCAAAGAAGCAGCATTATAAGAAATGGCGTTGTGACACTATGCACTGTCGACAGAATCTTTTAAAGTTAACAGGCCATATAATTCATCCACTAAAATATTAGTGCATTCCCACAGGCTGGGGTTAGTCATGGGGAGCTGGAAGGACTGTTTTCTGTGTGTGATGAAATAAGCTTATTATCAAATTTGACTCAAACTGCCTCGTTTCTTGGATGCATGAAATGCCTCGTCTCTTCTGTGAGGCCAGCTGGTAATGCTGAGTGGCAGGTACTCCAGAACAGCGCCAGAGTCCGGTCTGTCGCCAAGGTGATGACGTTATGGCAGCCAGCTGTCAAACGGCTGGATAACCGCCGCCGTCGAGAAAGATGCTCAGCAGAACCAGACGCTAGCTGCTAGCTTTTCCACCAATTAGGAGTCAGGAGGTGGGTGCCTGTCGGAGGAGAGGGAGGCCAGGAGAGTACAGAGGAACAGCAGCATCACTGTCAGACACGAGAGCGCGGACACTGAGGAACAACAGGGCTGAGCAGCAAAGAGCTGTTGAAGAACTGTTGAAGTAATAAAGCTTCTTGTCTTCAGTCTTTTCAGTATGGATGGATGGAAGAGACGAGAAAATGAGAGACACCGACAAATTTTCAAAATTGACCAGGCCAAAATGATTGAGTGAAATTAGAGGAAAGTCAGCACTCACATCTACTTAATATCAATAGGGCTGAAACAATTCCTTGAGTAATTCGAGCCACACGATTACAGAAGTTCCTTGAGGAAAAGTATCTGCCACAAGGCTTTGCTTAAATCAGTAAATATCCATCTATGTACATGGTTTACGCTTGAATATCGCACTGAGTGTTGCACGGCATACTGTGTTTTACGTGGACCACTATTTGTGTAGCACAGTGCACTCGCTTTCGCTGTTGCTATAGTATAATGTGCAGTAAAGATGATGCAAGCTGTGAAAATCATGAAGGAGAAAGAAGATGATGCAGCATTGTTAAAGTGTTGTCTTGCATGTTTTATAGCGTTATACTGACGTAGCAGTACAGTGTTGTAATGAAAGGTTAAAAACAAAATTTAAGTTCTCCACAGAGACTAACTAGACCACACAAGTCCCTACAGGACTGGTTCACATGAGACAGCGGTCAGTTTTTGTCTGCAGAGGATGTCATAAACTCCACCAATTGACCATGGAGTTATACAGAGCAGACAGGCTTCACGATTGAAGTCCCACTTTGGTGCTTTCTGTCCATCCATCTCTCTCTCCCTTCAGCATCTGCATGTTGGGGTGATATGGTAATTTATTATTTATATAATGTCATGCGCCCTACAGCGTCCTGGAATTTAAGAAGACTACGTATTGATGATAAATAGATACCAATCAAATAGAAACACATTATCGCCAGAAAATGTGACTGAGATAGAAAGGTCACAGTTCACCGGTCAGGATTCATCAGGTCATAGGAGCAGCTTTACACCTTAAAAATGTGACCTTCAGGTCAGAGGATGGTGTTAAAAAGTCATATTTTTATAGTGCATTACTCACAAATAAAAATGAGGTTGAAAAATTAAAAGTGGATGCCTTCTGAAAACTAGACCATATATGTGTAATGTGAAAGCACAGCTTTTATTGGCATTATTAGACCACTGTGTGAATGATGGAGCATTATATCAAGCTAAAATGTAAAATATTGCACAAAGTACTAGATGTAAAAATGGTTTTCGTGAAACAAGTAGAAAAAAAAACAAAAAACAAACTTAATGACAGATTGGAGCCTGTCTGTTCTGACATTGTCAAAATAAGATGTGCATATTTTTAAAATGTACATGTACACTTGTGTATATATCTATTAAATATATACATATACTGTATAAACTGTGTGTGTATATATATATACACACACATAAATACACATATATAGGTATATATGTATATACTGTTATATTTATATATATGTATATATACTGTATATATGTATGTATATGTGCTGTTATATTTATATATACTGTTATATATATGTAAATATACTGTATATACAGTGCTTCAAAAATTTATTAGATCACCTGTCACGTTTGTCTCAGAGACCATCCAGCATCATGCTTTAATGCCGACTCTTTCATTTTCAGTGAGCTCTCCACGTTTTACCATTTTGAACAGGAATGAGGAATTTCAAACTGAATTCACTCAAATTTGAGCCGGCTCACTGGGCTTCTCTGAGAAGTCAGAAATTAATCAAGCATAACATTCAACCACTAAAACTAATTTTTCTGTTCAGGAATGCAAGTAAATAACTATAATTTGACATATTAATCAAGAAATAATTATGCGCCTTACTATTTTTCTTTTTTTTATCAGTAAATTTGAAAATTCATGGATAACAATACTAATTACATTTTAGTATTAAAAATATCATTGGAGTTAAAGAGCTTCTACATATTGGTGTATTAATCATTGCAGAAACATAAAAACTGATTTTGGTAATTACCAAAGCTGTTAATTTAGGGCAGCTGTGGCATTAACCTTACTTTGGCTATCGCTAAGGGGAAAAGGTTGGGAACCACTGAGGTTGAGGATCCCCAAACATAGTTATGGCATTACTTAAATAACTTTTCAGTTGAATTTCCTTTTGGACTTTCAAATCAAGTTTTATGTCATTGGGACTAAAATGCAAATCTTAAATTTTACTTTTGTTAGAAAACGTGTTTCATGTACAGTAACAGCCATTTAAAATAAACAAGTTGTATTTCATTTTTGAGATCCATCTTCTTTTCCCATTTGTGTAGTACCATTAATCTTGAATTAGGCAAAAGTGATTGATGTAAAAAAAAAAAGCATACTGAGCATGAAATATTTCTCATTTGCTAAATCGATAGAATACTCTATTACAAAAGTAATCGATTACTGCAGCCCTACTCATTTACATATTTTTGGACACTTCAAATAGAGTTTTTCCCTTTAATTTGTTACTTTTTTTCTAAAGTTTACAAATATCTTGTGTGTCTGATGCGAAGGGAGTGGCCAACTTGTAAAAGAATGTACGCTCTTTTTTTTCAAGCATAAAATAAGAAATAATCCCACAGACAGATGGACAGACTAATGTAGCTATAGGTCACTGCTCAGACAGAAAAACATGAACTGATGTTGAAGAAACATTGCAGCAATGACAGAGAACAACAACAGGAGTAGCCTCTGTGTCTGCCGTTTGCTCAGCATCGCAGCAGCAGCACAAACGTCCTCTGAAACATGAAGAGCTCTGTTGTCTAGTCAGTTTGTTCTGAATGGAGAGTAATTTCATGGCCTTGTATAAAAGTATACCCTATTGTTTGAGAATTAAGCACAGTGTATAGGCCTGTAATTATACCTCCACAATAGCGGGTTTTCAGAAAAAGGGCTGGAAATAGCATCGGAGGGTTCCGGTCTGAGAGCTTGGCACTACAGAGCTCCTAACAGGCTGACAGGCTGTAAAATGGCAGAGAGCAGAGAATAGAATCAGAGGCTGCGACAGGCTGCGAACGTTTTACTGCCTGTGGATTGGACAGGGGCCGCCACTGCTGCTGCCATTGTCCAGTAGCTTCCTGGTTTGCACTGTGGTGCATGCTTTATAAATGTGGGCACAGGGCTATGAAAGCTATTGTTACAGACGTGCTATTGTAAAGAACATTTAGAGGCGAGGACATCAGGAAGAGAGAGAGAGGGAAAAGTAAATAAGATAAAAGAGGCCTGAAGAGGAGGCAATTAAACGAGGAACAGAAACAAAAAAGACTTTCCTTATCAGTTGCACTCTGAAGCCCTTGCGTATCCTGAAATAACATCGTGCTTTTAGCCCAATTTCATAAGTGAGCTGCTTGGCATGGTGCCTAACTACCCAGCAAATAGAGGGAATAATATCATTATATCATATACAATGCAGGGAAATCCCAGTGGTGAGCAGACTGCATGAGCAGCTGTCTGATTGAGACAGTGGGCGTGCGTATGTCTGTGCTTCTGCATGTGTGTGTGCCGTAAAGAGTGAGGAGAGGTGTGCAGTATTCGTACGTGTCTGTGTGAAAGAGGAGGTGTCGTCATTGACTTTGGCTTTATAGCAGGCTCCCGGGCAGTGCTTTACCTGAGACCTAATCAGTCAGTGAGCCTCACTACCTCCTGGGACCTCCCAGCTGGAGGGGTGTGTGTGTGTATGCACGAGTGTGTGTGAGAGGAGGAGAGAGAGAGGAAGTCTAAAGGGGAGGATGTAGACGGCTACGCTGAACAGAGCGGCCTTCTGGGAGCCAGTTCAACCCCACCTTCTCCATTTCAGTGCCCACGGCTCTCTGTGACTGGCCACAGTCAAGGTGATCTTCTCTTCTACACACCTTCGCAGGTACACACACAAGCAAAGACGACTGTATGGTGCAGAAATATGACAGCATAATACAGATTGAATTTTTTCATTGATGAATAGGAGGTAAATCAAACTGTCATGCTGCTCCTTCACTCCGTACTGGGTGTAAATTTGGCTGAATGGTGGCAAATAAAGTCGTTTAATTTTCTTTCCATAGGCAAATCTGCTTTGTGCCCAAATTCGGAGGGAAATGACCTGCACAATTTAATCAGCCATCAGTTTAACTCCTAACTGCTTCTGACAGTATTTACAGGACATGGCAGCCTTTGTGTGGAGCTGGAAGCGTCAAGCGTGGCCGAACAGTCTCACTCGATGAGGAGACATTGGACGTCCGCCACGCTCAGCTTTCGAGAGCACCCCTGGGCCCCCATCTTCCCTCGGGTGAGCACGGGTTCAGCGGGAGAAACCACGTACCAGTAAAGTGCCAGTCCGCAAAATTTCAAAATGGCCAGCCCTCCACCTGGAGAATCACTTTACTTAGGAGAAAAAAAAAATGCAATGAGGTGGAGAAGTAGAAGAAGGATGGTGAGGAAACATAGCAGGTTGCCATGACAAGGAAGCAGGGGAATAAAAAACAAATAAAGGCGGGTGGCACCGGGGTTGTCAGCCGTGAGAGCAGTGACAGCTTCCTTGGCACGCTCTGTTACAGGAGCCTGGTGGACGGAGAAACCCAGACTCCTCTATTAGTCCATTTTCAATTCTCAATACATCATTACACAGTTCTCTCCTGTTTTCATTGAAACTTAAGTCTCCTCCTGTCTAATACATACTGTCTTTTGTGGTGCTGTACCTTTCCCAACTAATCCCTCACAGTCATGGCTCACTGGCTGTGACAGGAAGACCACCTGTGGCCGAGCAGACTGTGACCTAAATGGAGCTTATGGCAGGTCAGCTATAGCATGTGTGAGTGTTTGTGTGCAGGTTTGGGGGGAGGGGATTTTGATGTGTTTATCTGTATTGTTTCAAAGCTTGCTGCATGTGTAAAGCGTGTATGTAAATTAGATTTTCTTTGTAGATCACATGCTCCCATCAAATGTGCTCCTCTAGCTCACAGATGGGTCTGGAAAGACAATAACCGGCGAGGACGAGAGTCGACTTACTGCAGAGGAAACTGGCAGAGGAGAGTCGGCTGTTTGTAACTGGGGGGGGGGGGGGCAAAGATGATATAAGATTTATTGAACCAACACAGCAGAGCAAATGAACAACAAATGAACAGAGCTCAGTGAAGGATAAAATAACACAGTGGAGAGGAGGCGTCCACAAACAGCAGTAAAAGCAGACCTGTATCGATCCGGAGCAGCGAGCCTGCCAGCTACTGCTACCTTCCTCTTTCCAGGAAGACTCGGCACATACAGGATACACCTTAAGGCGTCTCATTGTACCCTGTTTGTTTGCCTCTTTGTGTGTGTGTACACAAGTTAAAGAATGTGCGTATAAAGCCCCAAGAATTTAGTCAGAAGGCCTCTCAGATACAGATCTCACAACTCAGAGGACAAGTCTCTACAGTGCAATATGTGAATGTAATTGAAGTCATTTTCACCTGTGATGCATACCCATCACTAAACAGGCCTGCACAGTTTTGGCTGACAAGCAGTGTAAACCTGATTGCATATGAATTAAGTGGAAGTGGGTTGAAATGTCACAGTGCACATAGTGAGTCAGTTAACCAGAAGGAATATATGACAGCACGTCTCCTCTGCTGAACACAGGACATCCCTCGCATGGGCGAACTGGGTCAGGGCTGAAATATTCATAGTGGAGTCGCACAGACACATGTCCACACTGGGGCAGACCTCAGGACTGGGAGCTGCCAGCCTGTTGCTGGGGTGCGCAGTTGAGCCAGGGCAGCCTGGTTTGCGTGCGTATTTTTGTGTTTGTGCACAAGTGTGTGTGTGTAATGTGATCTGTTGTCAGCAGATAAGGTGACAGCAACTGGGTACACAGACACATCCATTTTGAGTCAGCCTGCTAATGTATGGTCGCCAACCTGCTGGAACCTGAGAGAGCCTGAGGTTATTTACATGTGTGTGCCAGTGGAGGCCCATTTACATGTGCAGAGTGTGGGTTTGAGCCTTAAATGTAAATATTTTTATGAAATAACAAATGATACCACTATGTGGTTGTACTATTTTGAAATATTAGAGGGACAGGTTACACGAAATATGAGTAACACTGTGGAGAGCCATAAGTGAAACATTGACCTCATGTTCTCAAAATGTATGTTCCCTTATAATAAGTTCCATTCTGTTGACTGAGGTTGTCAAAATGTTTGATAGTTTGATACCTTTCCATGCCATGTCTTTGCAAATGATACAGAGTCCATTGTTTTCATTACTGATTGTACCAAAAAAGTACGGACTGGAAACATCTCGTGCAATTTTCACAATGCAGGACTTTGCAAATGTTAAAAGCCAAAGAGTAACTAAAACCTCAAACCTCCTTTTCAGATGAAGACCTATGCATATGGGGATTAAAGGGATATTTCAGTGTTTTTGAAGTTGAGACGTATGAGGAACATTGCAGTAGTAGTGGCATTAGCCCCTGATTTCAGTGACATTGCTCATTTAAGAAGGGCTCACTGGTTGAACCTGTCAGAAAGCTAGACTATACAGCATAACAGATGGGTACAATTTTTCCCTGGGATTTTGCAAGTTTTTGGTTAAAATGGGCCACAAAAAAATGTTGGCTTCAAACCTACACACTATCAATTTTTTTTTAAGCGTTTTGTTTTATACCCAGAAAGCCTCTGTGTTTTTGTCACTAGAGAAGAGAATGTCACCTGTAGCCAAAGCCTATGTTGTAAAATAGTGGCCAAAGCAGAGAGGCTCTCTGGGTAAAAAAAATAAAATGCTTTAATAGTTTTCAATAGTGCATACATTTGAGCCAACCTTTTTTTTGTAAGTGTAAACTATGCCGAGGTCAGAAACAACTCTCCACTGCCATGAACTCAGCATCAAATCTTTCCAAACACCTGCAAAGGCAGTATAATAACACAAAGCTAGAAGCTAGAGACACTCTTTGAGGCCTAAGATAATTGCATAAGGCCATCACCTACCAAGCAGCCAAAGCTCAGTTTTGTAGTGTTGTAGTGTAGTAGTGTCATTTGGTATTATCTGGAGGCAGCAACTGTCTTTTGTTGACTTTATTAACACAACTTAGCATAACACATAATAGATATGCTTGACTGCTTACTAACTTACACCAAGTCCTGTCTTGCAGTATCACTTCTTGTGTTGACATAACTCAGGTATCCTTATGTCTTTCACTGCATGAAATAGTGCCATTACATTGAATATGTAAGTTTTAGTTTTGTATTTTGTTTTAATCTGCAATTAAGTTGCAGAAGATCTTAGGTGAAAAGGAGTAATGCAAAAGTAATATAACTAATAGAGTGCAACTAGTTACTTTTAGCTGGGAGTAACTAAGTAATGTAACCCTTTACTTTTTTAGAAAGTAACTAGTAATGTGTAATGGATTACTTTCTTTGAGTAACTATCCTAACACTGGTCCTCTATGACCATATACCATGGTTTCCAATTTGAACTGCCCTTTGTTGAGAAAGGATTATTGAGTTCTCTAGCAACAGCAAAAGCAGAAGTTCCACCGATGGTAAAGGCAGGATCATCCAATCAGAGACACTGCTGTAACACTGGGATTGTGGGTAATGAGGTGCTGTTGCCCAAAATCACAAATAAACCATTCTTTCCTTAAAATGGAGTGGAAAACATACAAAATTGTGTCTAGATGACCCATATTTGTGGTTCACTCTCAAACACCTCAATCTACTGTGTATGGTCATGACATGGATAATAATCAAATCAATAAAGCAGCATGGACTGAAAGATGTTGAGGCTGATAAGGGACAGCTGAAAGGAGGGAGTGGATTTGGCTTACCTCCTTCCTGCTATGATGTTCTAATGGCGATTTTTGGAATTCTAGGGTAGATGAACCTCATCTGAAAACCTGGGGTTTAGTCACTCCTTAAAACGAGTAATTAAATAGGCGACAAGTAGCCAAGCTAGCAGTTAGTTGCACACCATTTACAGAGGCTGTAGTCCTCCAATTAGGAGGCTTTGAATCACATCTGTGGCTCCTTTCTTGCATGTCATTACACACTATCCCTCCCCTAATTCTCTACTTTAGTCAGTGTCCTATTGAATACAGAAACCTAAGACAGAAATCTTTGAAAATCAAGCAATTACCCAATATTAGTCACCTATGACTTTTATTTTTGTTGCTTGGGTTTCAAAACAAGTATCAACATTGTTGTTAAATATTCTGTTTACTTTTCTGATTCTCTTCCTTTTAGGAAATATTTTTTACTATATTATTTGATTTCTCAGACAGTCCCTATCTCAACAGGAGTCAACAAGGCCCTTTAAAAGGCAAGGTCATTATAACATGCACATAAGTTGCTGCTGTTCAAGTGTCCCTGCCTTTGTGGATGACGCCATGTCACAGAAATACTTTCCAGTAGCACTGTGTTGCAGTTTGTCAAAGGCAGACGGTAGACTCTGCAATTTAAAGGCAATACCCAGAAAAAAAGTGACAGTAACAAATGGTCAGATATGACAAGGTTAAGGAAAATTGGGGAAAAAATGTAACTGTAAAAATAAAGAACTTTAAATTATCTTAAAGCTCTTGTGAGGAACTTTAGTTTTCAGTGTTTATGGTGCCCTGTAGACAAAGCCGTACCTCATCTTTGCAGATCTTGATCCATACACGTGTAATGATGTAAATGGCTGTGATTTACCAGCGAAATGTATGACTTACAGTGAATCTGTGTTGTGAAAAAATAAAACAAAGGTGGCTTCTGCACTGAGATGTTCATGATTCTTTTGGATGCCTGCTGCACATCAGTATTTACAAGCACTAAAACCTACCATATAGAAATAATGGGTGCACTTCTTGATGATCTACAGGTAAAACATGTCAGTCTTATTCAGATCAAGTTCAGAAGTCTTCACAGGACATTAGGGTATTCAGAATACACCACGTTCCACATTATTATGCAAATGATATTTGTCTCTGATTTTCCTAAATATTAATGCAAATGACAGAATATTTTTCAAGTCATCAGCCATTAGAGCATAATTCAAATGTTTTTGAACAAACTTCATAATGACAAAATTATTTAAAAAAAAATAAAAACCTCAAAATGCACTGTTCCACATTATTAAGCACAACAGCTTTTTAAAACATTTTATAGGTTGTAAAGAACTGAAAATGGTCATTTGTAGAAATTGCAGCATCAGGGGGTCATATTTACTGAAATCAAAGCTATTTCAATCAAAAACATCTTAACAGGACAAGTTCCATGTTAACATAGGAGCCCTTCTTTGATATCACCTTCACTATTCTTGCATCCATTGAACTTGTGAGTTTTTGGAGAGTTTCTATCCTCCCAGAGCTGCTGTTTTGATGTGAACTGCCTCCCACCCTCATAGATCTTTAGCTTGAGGATGCTCCAAAGGTTCTCAGTAGGGTTGAGGTCAGGGGAGGATGGGGGCCATACCATGAGTTTCTCTCCTTTTATGCCCATAGCAGCCAATGACACAGAGGGATTCTTTGCAGCATGAGATGGAGCATTGTCATGCTTGAAGAAAATTTTGCTACAGAAGGCACAATTCTCTTTTTGTACCATGGAAGTGGTCAGTCAGAAACTCTATATACTTTGCCGAGGTCATTTTCACACCTTCAGGGACCCTAAAGGGGCCTATCAGCTCTCTCCTCATGATTCCGGCCCATCCACCAACCATCCACTACTCCTCCATCTGGACCATCCAGGGTTGCACGGCACTCATCAGTCAGCAAGATTGTTTGAAAATGAGTCTTCATGTATTTCTGGGCCCACTGCAACCATTTCTGCTTGTGAGCACTGGTTAGGGGTGGTTGAATAGTGGGTTTATACATGACTACAAGCCTCTGGAGGATCCTACACCTTGAGGTTGGTGGGACTCCAGAGGCACCAGCAGCTTCAAATACTTGTTTGTTGCTTTGTAATGGCATTTTAGCATCTGCTCTCTTAATCTGATGTATTTGTCCGTCAGAAACCTTCCTCATTATGTCTTTATCTGCACAAACCCGTCTGTGCTCTGAATCAGCCACAAATTTCTTCACAGTAGGATGATCATGCTTAATCTTTCCTGAAATATCAAATGTTTTCATTCCTTGTCCAAGGCATTAGCATTTGCATTGATATTTAGAAAATCAGACAAAAACATCGTTTGCATAATGTGGAACGCGGTGTACTTATAATCTGCACTGAAGCTGTATGCATACAGTGCCTATAAAAAGTGTTCACCCCTTAGATGTTTTACCCTTTGATTGTTTTTATAAACCAATCATAATAGATATACTAATTTGGCTCTTTGACAAAAAAAAAAAAAAACTCGTGTGAATATATTTCTACAAAGTAATGACAGTTATAAAGCTATGTAATGTAAAATAAGTGATTGGATAAATTTTCATCCCATTTCAAGTCAGTAGTTAGTCGATGCACCTTTGACTGCAATCACAGCACTGTATCTGTGTGGATAGGTCTCAATCAGGCTTGCACATCTGGACACTGCAATTTTATTCCATTCTTTGCAAAACTGCTCAAGCTCTGTCAGATTGCCCGGGGCTCGTGTGTGAACAAATCTTTTCAATCCAGCCACCAATTCTCTATGCATTTAGGTCTGGGCTTTGATTCAGCCACTCCAGAACATTCACTTTCTCGTCTTTAAACCATTTCTGTGTAGCTTTTACTGTATACTTCAGGTCATTGTCTTGCTGGAAAAATAAATCTTCTCCCAAGTTGTAGTTCTCTGAACAAGATTTTCCTCCAGGGCCTTCCTATATGTTGCTGAATTCATTTTATCCTCTACCTTTACAAGCCTTCCAGGCCAAGCTGCCAAGGAGCATCCCCACAGCATGATGCTGCCATGTAGTGCTGGAGGGTGTGTTGATGTGCAGTGTTTGGTGTCTGCCAAACATAGCGTCTTGTCTGATGGCCAAAGAGCACCATTTTGGTCTCAAAGACCAAAGAACAATCTTCTAATTGACTATGGAGTCTCCCACATACCTTTATGCAAACTCTAGTCGAGATTTGATCTAAGTTTTCTTCAACAGTGTCTTTCTCTCACTCTTTTTAGAATCTGTTTTCCTTTCGACATTGAAGTTTTTTTGGTCAAAAGTCGCTAATTATATTGACCATGTTTGATTGATAAAATCAGTAAAAGAATTAAACATCCAAAGGGGTGAATACTTTTAATAGATATTGTATTACAGGATTTACAAACAATTGTAAATTCATACTAAAATAAATGAATTTCAGTAGATAAGATTCATATTGTTGAAAATAACAGTTGTAGCAATAGAAGTACAGCCCAGAAAATATTGGCTTAGAAACAATGATTAAATCAAATATTAACCTGGTTTTGCTCTTGAGACAGTTTCAAAACTTGATAAGCACTTGCTTTAACTTTCACTGTACTGAATCAAACATAAGGCATCCTTCTTCTCTGTTTGTCAACATTCAACTCAAGCTGAGTGAGGTGAAACAAAGTGTCTTAGAATAATCATGATACTTTATTTGTACAGCACTTTTCAAGACAAGAAGACAAAGTATTTTAGAAAAGTAGCTCAGGAAAAAAGATACACAGTTAAAACAATCAAGTTAGAAGAGGATTTCACACATGCATAATGTAATAAAACAGTAAGTTGAAATATGCAAACCAGAGCTCTGATAAAATTATATTTCAGCCATCTGCTGAATGATCCGTCTAGTACAGAGTTGGGTGTCACAACAGCCTGATCCTCCTTTGATTGCAGCATGGACTCAGGCATTGTTATCAGGCTTGATGTGGTGGATCTAAGAGGTCCTCTTGTGCAGTAAAGCGTTAAAAGCTAACTTAAGTACTCAGGTGCAAGGTCGTGTTAGGCTTTGTAAGTTGCAAATTAAGATTTGAAATTAATTCTAAAAGAAATTGGCAGGAAAGTTAAAACTGGGATGATATGAGAGGCTTGCTTTGTCTTTGTGGAAAAACTGGCTGCAAACTTCTGTGCAAATTGAAGTTTGGCTATCTTCATCAGATAAATGCAAGAAGACTGGACAGCGTTCTGGCATCATGCTGAGAATCTAGGAGTACAAAAACTAAAGTGCATTTCATGTTCTACTTTTGCTGAATAATTTCTACCAAACTTAACAAAAGGAGCAAGGTCTGTTTAATGCTAAAGTTTATTTATTTATTAATCCATTTACTCATGCATTTATTTATGTATTTTATTTTTGTGAACTGGTGTATTTTAATTTAAGAAATAACAGAAAATATGCCTGTTTTTTTTTTTTTTATTGGGGTCACCTTTTATTGTGTAGAGTAAAAAGACGTGCACATACATGTCTATGCTGTCACTGTTGTCTGCAACTATTATAAGAAAGTGGGTTCACAACAAAGTTTGTATCAACACCACCCGCTGTACCGGCACATCCTTTACATTATGCAGTATGATTTTTAAACATCTTGTTGTTCCGTCTCGCCTGCATGCTTCTCACTGTGTTCAACACTGTAAACAGATGTTATCGCTATACAGGAATAAAGTTTGTGCTTCCCAAATGCCACAGTGAAACAGAAAGAATCAGACTCAGCAGTGTTCCTACCCCTGCTTTACACCCAACATGCATACATGCCACACACGCTCACAAAAACACACACAACGCAGCAAGCCGAGAACACAGCCCCAGCACAGCGGCACAAACAAACACACTAAAAATACAAACTACGCATATCCAAACACTCTCACTCCTTAATGAGCTAGCACTTTTAAGAAAAGACTCCGCCACGACTCTGTACCACACACTGATACCTTGAGGAGAACTGGCGGTCGGAAGAGACGAACAGAAGAAAAAGAAGCACTCTGGGATATGAAAGAGGAAGAAGAAGAAGAGGAGGTGAGAGGAGAAATCAAAAAGCGCCTGGAGAGAGGGAGGAGAGCAGGAAGAGGGAAAGTGTTGCACCTCGCTCCCTCATATCTCTAAGGAAGATGATAGAGGGGATGGGATGGAGGGGGATGGAGGGTGTCTGGGTGGAGGCAGAGGAGGGGTTGGTGTGCTGTCGCTCTTGGCAAACAAGCGGGTGAGTAAATAGACTCATGGGCGTAAGGGGTGGTGAAGGTAGGTGAGGCGAATGTAGAAGGGGGAGGGTTACAGATGTGGTTGTGCTGGGGGAAACTCGGATGTTCGGGCTCCATCCAGAGACCCCAGCCATATATGTTGATGAGACCATCTTGTTTATAACCCCCACCACCACCTTGTATCGTCTCCCATCAGCACCTCCCCCCTCTCCTCTGTCTTCAAACATCCCTAACAACCCACTCCTCCATCCTCCCACCCTCTCTCACCCACTCC
This sequence comes from Cheilinus undulatus, assembly GCF_018320785.1. Taxonomy (NCBI): domain Eukaryota; kingdom Metazoa; phylum Chordata; class Actinopteri; order Labriformes; family Labridae; genus Cheilinus; species Cheilinus undulatus. The sequence continues at coordinate 19,845,036 of NC_054869.1, read as the reverse complement.
TGTCCTCCCCAGCCCTTCAGGCCCTTAACCTCCCTCTCATCTCCCTTAAACCCCCCCTTCCCCCTCTTTACCAGTCTCCTTCACCCCCTCCTCCCTCTCTCTCTCTCCCCCATCTTATAGCTCTCTCTCTCTCTCCCCCACTCCCTCTTTTTCCTTCCCCTCCTCCCCCTCCTGCCGATCATATCCCTGGGGTGTGTGCGTTGCTGCTCCGCTGATGAGGGGGAGGATATCGCTGCCAGTGCTTTGATCCTATGAAAGCTGATATCCAGAACAGAGCTGCAGATCCTGCCACTGGGCACCCTGGCATTTGAACGACATGGCTCAGTGTAAAGCTTGAGTGAGAGGGCCGTTCCCCTATAGCCCGCCAGCTGGGAACGTTAAGTCTAGACAGGTGGAGCTGCCTGCATAGTGGAGAGACGATCACACCTGAGAGAGTGGATGAGGAGCCGAGCAGTACAGAAACTTTGACTACATGCATTTTGTTGGTGTCAACTTAATTGATCTGCTTAAATGTGAGAATGATGTAACAAATGAATGAATATAATGCATGAAAATATTCGGCACAAATAATTCACATCTTCAACTTTAGATTTTTTTTTTTAATTTGTAGGCATATCATAAAAAAATTAAACAGTTGCCATTCCCTAATGTCTCTCCAACACAATATTGTGATTTTTTTAATATAAAATTATTTACCAGTCAGCAGTACCAGTGTACTTTCAATTTCTAAATTTTTGACCTTCTTTAAAGTTAGAGTGTGCAATATTTCAGCTAGCATTTAGAAGAACAAATTTGGTGAAAAACTGAACGAAATATTTTTAAGTAAGCCTGTCTAAATTAGAGTTTGAGCACGAGAATATATGTAATTGCTTTATTTTTATAAATTTAGAACAAGCCTTTCATTGCAGGGAGAATCCCCTCCACAGACTTCAACATCTTGGGTTTTTGCATCTTGCATGTTTCAGGAAATAAATAAGTAAACCTAACTAAATATCAAACATGGTAAAAGTGCAGCGAAGACAAATAATGGCCATGGAAAACAGTGTGTAACTGAGCGATATGCCAACAAATATTGAAATTAGCTGAGTAGTGCATCTGAGGTGGGCCTTTAGCCTTCTGCAAACAACCAAAGCACATCCACTGGTCAGTTATATGGGCCGCGCCCCTAATTATGCAAAGTTCTCACCTTAGTGTGATCAAAACATTTGAGTTGTTTGAAAAAACGAGAAAAGCACTCGGAGAGCGCAGACCTCCGCCATTAGCCCTATCTCCCAATAGTATAGAATCCTTCAAAAAATTCCTGGATCCAGACGGTGATCCGGATCACTCCCAAAATGGAATCCTTCCTTATGCCATTTCTGACATTTCCTGAAAATTTCATTACAATCCATCCATAACTTTTTGAGTTATGTTGCTAAAAAACAAACTAACTAACCAACTAACCCACCCTGCCGCTCACATAACCTTCTTGGCAGAGGTAATAAAAAGAAGCTTTTCTACCTATGCACCAGGATGTAAAATGCTTATTTATGTTGTAAGAATTCGGTAAAAAATTGGTATTTCAGCATGGGTGTTAATGGGACTTTCAGGGCTCTACACAACCACATTTTTTAACATTAAGAGTTTTGAGCTAAAGGCTTTTTGTCTTCCATGTCTGTGTGTTTTTTTTAGTTAGTTGGTCAAACAACAATAATAGGAAAAAGCATTACTTACCTTAAAGGTGTAGTGTTTAATATTAAGCCCAGTAACATTTGGCAAAAATGGAACGTAACATTTATAAGTAGACCCTTCTAAATTATTGTTTAATCCCATGAATATATAGAATTGTTATACTTTTATTAACTTAGAATAAGCCTTTTATACACACATACAGAGGGTCCCCTCCACAGACTCCACCATCTTTGACTTTTGCATCTTCCATGCTTCTACTGTACTACAGATTCAACCACATAAGAGAAACACAGTTTTTAAAATTCTGCTGTTTGCCACAGTTACCACCAGAAGTGAGCATTACTATCTTGAATAAGACTGTTAAATGTTGATAATATTTTCAAATTTACACTGTGTACCTTTAAAGGTGCAGTGTGTAGAAGTTGGCAGCATTTCGCTGAAGAGAAACAGTGTAAATGGGATATAATGTTTATATATTTATGTGAAGTATGTTAAAATAAGTGTACAATCATCCCCTTAAAACTTTCGTTTCCTTTTTACAAAGTAAGAAAAAAGCTTTTTAAATTTACAGTACCACGGGTCGCGCTCACGGAGGCTGACATAATGAAGTGCTATGTTGTCTACGGCAACGTTTTGGGGACAGAAAGAGCGAAACGTGATTTTTAAATACGAACCTGCTCGCCGGTCCTGAAATCTACCTGGAAGGCAGGCAGAGAAGAAGACTGACCTATAATCTATAAAAATAATGGTTACAAAAATGATGTAATGAGTCACTGCTGTAAATGATGTCTGGCTCACGATCCTTTTTGGTCTTCACAGGCTCTCGTCGCTTAGTGATATGATGTTTTGGTAACAGATAGGCTCATTCTAAAATCTGAACGCTAGATGTCGCTAAAATTCCAATTTCTACTTATCATGTGCCAATTTTACAAAAGCTTTATAATTAAATGACTTCTTCAAATATTTATATTAAAAAACTTATCAACCCTCTGAGCTCTAAGTTATCCTTTTAACCTTTTTTTGTCCCACCTGGACTTACTGCCATGAAAGGCGTGTAAAACATCTAAACATCCTTTTCAGGACAATTGTGCTGCAATAATGTCACTTGAATTTTTAAAAAATATGGGAATACAGACAAAAAGAACCTAAACTTAAATTAAAACTCAAAGATTTTTATGTGTAACACACAGTAAACTAACCTTGCAAAGCAGATGGACATGCCCGTTTCCGGAGTGTGGCGGAGTCATGACGTAAGCAAGCAGCAACAAAAGGCCGGTGCAATTATGGCGGAAGAGATTAGCATGGATGCTGCTAAAGCGCCAGTTTTAACAAAACTTAACATTTCTTTGTTAAAAGAAGAACAAAGAACAGAAGTGAGTTGTTTTCTTTTCAAAAATGACAAAAGTCACGTACTGACATGTCTTCAGTTGCAATGGTTCGCGTTATTCCTCGGTAGCTGCGCATGTACACCTCAGTTGCAGCTACGTCACATGTTTTGTTGCTCTGATTGGCCCGTAAAGGTATGACAGACAGAAAGTTCATCCAATCACACTGAGGTTTTTTTTTCAAATCCTCTGCCCTTTTCCAAACGCTAAGTATTGAAGGTTTCCCAGATGGATGTATGAAGCACGTCTATCAGGTTAACAGTAAACAATAAAGACTAGGAATTTTTTGAACAAACATGGAATGTTCTCCTATCTCTTGGGGACCAAAAAAGTGAAAAAAAGAATCATTCTGTGAAAAAAAGTCATATTGATGAATTTACAAAAAAAACAGTCCTTGCACTTTTTGAATTGGCTCTTTTTTCCCTTTATTCAAAGCAGTCAATGGCATAATAAGCTGTTTTGCATTGGCAGAGAAGATCTGGCAAATTTTCCATGAGTGCAACCCACATACTCAGCTCTGCTGCTCATCCCTTAAATGCAAGTTTCTTACAAATGTGGCACCTTTTAAAAGGGATTAGTCTTTCCAGCGGTTTAAGATTTATTGCCAAGAAGCATTGTTACAACAAAGAAACTAAAAAAACAAAATGTTCTTACTTTTTTGTGTTAAAGTTTATATAGCTTTGGAAAACTGAAACACTGTTTTTTCATTGACTTCAATTGTATTGATCTGGTACTATATCATCACCCTTACTCATGTGATAGTAGTTTCTTGTGATAAATATAAATATTCGATTATAACTCAAAACTGATTTGCCACTCCATGACTCCTCCTCACATAGTGTGTATGACAAGAATGAGGGGAGCGGGAACTTAGGTTCATTGGCCAAAGGAAAAGCTGACAGCAGGATAAATGAGGAGGAAGACTGCAGGATAATGTCAGACTGTGGTGAGAAGTAGTTAAGAGATGAAATGTGATGAGAGGTGAAAGTGACACCGACTGCAGCGGGGAAAAATCCATTTCAAAGGGTGTTCTATTTCCTTCATTCAGTCGAATGTATCACCATATGGTTGTCTTGCAATGGATCTGTTATTATAGATTCACTGTATGGTGGCTGTATAGCTAAGTATTTTGCGTTGCTGACTTTAGTACAGGAGATTTGGGGTCCTGGTCAGGGCACAATGAGTATCCAGTGTGGGCCCTTGGGCAAGGTCCTTGATGCCATGAACATTGTAACTGTACTGTGAAATCATCCTTATTGTTGTTCATTATTCTGAATCATATCATGAGTTATCCTGCGATTCCCACCCCTACTGCCCTACTGACTGCTGCAGAAATCTTCATTTACTTCCACTAAAATATGAGAGTACTGTTTACTTTTAAAAAGCATGGTAGGCTATGTAAACAGACTACTGGATGATATATAATTACCCTCTTTGCAAGTTATCCAGTAGCTATTTAGAGTGATTGAGAACAACAACAAACTATAGAAAAACCACACTGGGATCACTTTCCTTTGCACTAACAATCCCATAGTCCAACTCTGGGGCATTGTATAAGCTTGTCAGGGTGTGTATACAACCATGCGTCTTTGTGTTTTATGTTTCCCTAATTTAATTACAGGGTCATTTTCTACACCGTACTTTAAACCGATTTTATGGACGTTTGATATCTTCTGCGGTCTTGGGCGTTCGCTCCCGCCCTGAACTTCTCCAAACAGCGCATAGTGCTGATCAGGCAGCTTGAGATTTAACGTTAACTGAGGAATGTGCAGCATGTTTAATTACAGAAAGCCCCGTGAAGAACACAGAGCTCACTCAAACGGCAGTTTCTGTTATTTCGCTCAGTGCCAGACGAGTGTGTTTTTTTCCCCTTTTGTTTTACGGGCACAACCAAAGGAAGTGAATGGAAGCAATAAAAAAAAAATCAAACTGCCCGGCAGATTCAGGGGAAAAAATGTGGGAGAATAAAATGTGGTAAAAACGCTTATTAAGGAATCATGGCACTCTGAATTTACCCTACATGTTGGAAATTATGAACCAAAGCAAACTTGAGTGCAATGACACACAATAATTATATATTAAAAGAGAGTAATGGAGAATATTCAGCTTTTCGACAGACTCCTATAAGTGTCTTGCTGGTTACATCAAAGCAATTGTGAAGAAAATAAACAATTAGCCATGGACTGGGAATATGTTCATAAATAATGGATTTCTTTTCTCTCTTAGAAAATAAGTTCTGCAATGAGTAACCTTATATAGATCTGAAAGTTTCACGCTGTGAATTGACACACAAGATATTAGCCTTTCCCCTACAGGCCACCATAAGGGGAGAATAAAAGAATGCCAATGACATTTGTGAATAACCAAACAGCCACTAGAACTTAGGAACAACTTATGAGGCAGCATTAGGGGTTGTTATCTAATTGAGAGAGGGTGAAAGTGGTTAATACAAAGGAGAAAGAAAGAGGAGTAAAAAGGAAAATTAATTCACATTTCTTATTAAGGTTCTTTGTTTTCTGGTTGTTTTTCTTTTCACCGCAGCTTTGAGTTTCAACGACTTTTTTTAATTTCCAGGATTCATTAAGACAAAGATTTCCAATCACTTCTATAAAAGAAAGACCAACCCCCACTGGATCATGAAATCAAATGCATGCACACATGCAGACACGTACACCTCTGAGCTACACTTACAGCAGGTTGTCACATGTAGTAGTGTTCAGTGGGGGGAAGGGGGTAAAAGGAAGCATAGGGGAAAAAAGAAAAAGTTTCCCGGCTGTCCATCACAGAGCTATCAGAGTATTATCCGTGCCAGACGCCCACCATCCTCAGCAGAGATACCGAGACAGCATCCAGGACCTCAGGACGCCGCGGGAAACACAGCAGGGCACCGAGAGAGGTGTGACAACGTCACTACATACAGCAGGCGCACATGTGAGCGCACAATGCAGCACGCACACGGCCACACAATGGATGCAGTTTTCCATGCACGCATACAAGCACAAAGACAAGCACTTACACCATCTGATAATGCAAAAAGTGTCACGCCTACACAAAACAGACACCAGGAAACTGTAAGAACAGTGAGACCGCACATACATGGGCATTAATTAAAGTTACTCAGAACAACAATCATTTCAAACTGCAGTGAAACAAAGGTGAAAGCAATCTTTCATTTACTTTTTCTTATTTTTCTTATTCCCTGGGCTTGCTTATTTTTGTTTGCAGTTTTAGTCAATGCAGTAAATGTTCACACAAATAAAGAAAACAGAGAGAAGTTACTTGTGGTCATTTATGATTTTTCTAATGATTTTTATTTTTTAATTCCCTACAGGGTTTTGTTTTGTGCAACAACAGTGGTTTATCTGAAAGCTGATGAAGGAATTTGGTGTTTTATTTTAACAGTATGTTAAATGTAAACTAATTCTTATTTTGGTCGCCCCTTGGACATAGCTGAATGTCTTTTCATTGCGCTCATGTCATACAGGTCATAGCTATGTTTTATAACGTTAAAATTCATCCTGTTTCCTTTTAAATCTTAACTGTATTACTCTATGGAAGCAGGTGACCAATAGTCAGACGAAACATCCTCCATGTGTTGGCTGTAGGTTTGACCTCTTTATTGGATGCATGCCTAAAGCCTGGTTTATACTTTTTCCCTGAATCAAAGGGTGTGGTTTTTAGTAGGATATACAACTTCCATGAAGTTGTCCCCACCAGTGATAATCATGTGCGTGATTCAGCTATTTGGTACACAAACTATTAGATGTCAAGACAACTCAGTAATCCAAGGAGGCTCCTGAATGCAGCGTACGAGTCCTGCCTCTTGATCCCAATGTGGCTGTTTGATTAACCTTTACCACTCCTCACTAACAGCTGAGAGGCCATTGTTCCATGTGGTCTCTGTCAGTCACAAAGCTCTGTGAGTGATAGGGATGAACATCGAAATCCAGTATCCACACATCCTATACTATACTGTACCGAATTACAAGACGTATTTCGGTGCTTCATTTCGGTACCTCCCTATGCTGCCACCCCCAATGAAAGGCATGAAATACGTTATGTGAAAAAGTTAAACCTGTTTCCTTTATTTCTATGCTCTTTTGGCATCTTATTGGTGAATCATTGAAGATACAGGGACAGGTTTTATTCAGCTGCAAACTTTAAAAACATTGTTTTTCTCTTAAAGTATTGATTCAGGCACCATTTAGGCTCTAGCACCTTTTAAAAAGTATCAATTTGGCACCAGTCAGAAAAACCTAAATGATACCAACACCCTAGTGAGTGAATCCATATGCAAGCATTTTTTTTTTTTTTCTCATTTTGACATCAGACTGTCAATGAATCCTAATAGTGTATCAGAAATGTTAGCATGACCATCTGCAACAATAAATTGACCAAGAATTTCTTTCTTTCTTTCTCTCCACGCTGACCGCACACTTAGGCCCTCATATATCAAACATGCGTACGCCAGAAAACTGGGTGTGCAGTTGTTTCCACACTCAGATCAACATTTATCAATGTGGACATGAGCATATATTTTCAAATCTCATGCCAGGTCTCAGCTTATGTACGTGCATTTCAAAGTCTGTGTGGAATCACTGTGCAGTGTAACTCTGACGGCGCTAGATAAGATGTGACTTTTAAAATTTATTTAACATATACCTCTGATAATCTATGTCAGCAATATTTTTTTTATGATGTCAAGAAGTAAGAGCTTTAAGCTAATTTCCTTTTTATACTTGATGAAGAAACATTTCTTAATTAATTTATTTTTAAAAATAAAGTTGACAGGTTGCTACAGCTATTAGCAACATCCCCTTGTACTGTGTCAAAATTCAAATCATGCCGCCAACTGCATCCACGCCATGGTGAATCTGCTGTATTTGTCACTCTGCCTACACTGCCTAAACACTAGTGGGAAGTACAATTTTCATGGAAAATTCCAGTCCTGCTCTGCTGCCACACCTTCAGCTTGCTTGTGTACAGGGAGCTAGTAATGGATTGTTTGTGAATGAGCCAATACAAAGAGCTGGCTCTATTACGTGAATGATAAGATGCCATTTTAGAGCCATTATATACAATTATTATTATTACAATATTTTTACATACAGTGTTTAACAAATTTATTAGACCACCTGTCATATTTGTCTCAGAGACCATCCAGCATCATGAAGTGCTTTAATGCCGCCTCTTTCATTTTCAGTGAGCTCTCCACGTTTTACAGGAATGAGGAATTTCAAACTGAATTTACCTTTTTATACACAAATTTGAGCTGGCTCACTGGGCTTCTCTGAGAAGTCAGAAATTAATCAAGCATAACATTCAACCACTAAAACTAATTTTTCTGTTCAGGAATGACAGTAAATTACTATAATGTGACATATTAATCAAGAAATAATCATGTGCTTTACTATTTTTTAAGTTTTTTGTAAATCAGTAAATTTGTAAATTCATGGATAACGATAATAATTATATTTTAGCATTAAAATATAATTTGGGTTAAAGAACTTCTACATATTGGTGTGTTAACCATTGCAGAAACTTAAAAAATGATTTTGGTAATTTGGGAAGCTGTGGCATAAATATTACTTTGGTTAGGGTTAGGGTGATTTAATAAATTTGTTGTGTTTTGTGTATGTTGTGTGTTATTTGATTGCTTAGTAGGAATGATCTTCCTCCACACCACTTTACCACAGGCACACCACACATTAGGGACACAAGCTTGATGGTGTAACAGTTTTATATCAGGTGTGTCATACAGCCCTGCAAGTACGCACATTTCATCTGAACAACACTATATTTTCAGGAGACAGTACAGGTACATCTCAAAAATTAGAATATCATGAAAAAGTTACCATTGTCACTCATTTCAGAAAGTGAAACCCATATATTATATAGACACATTACACATAAAGTGAAATATTTCAAGCCTTTAGTTCTTGAAATTTTGATGATTATGGCCTACAGATAGTAAAAAAAAACCCAAAATTCAGTATCTCAGAAAATTAAAATATTGTGAAAAAGTTCAATATTGGAAACACATGGTGTCACACCCTAATCAGCTAATTAACTCAAAACTCCTGCAAAGGTTTCCTGGGCCTTTAAATGGTCTCTCAGTCTGGGTCAGTAGGCTACACAATCATGGGGAAGACTGCAGACTTGACAAATGTCCAGAAGACAGTCATTGACACCCTCCATAAGGAGGTCTTTGCTAAAGAAGCTGGTTGTTCACAGAGTGCTGTGTCCAAGCATATTCACAGAAAGTTGAGTGGAAGGAAAAAGTGTGGTAGGGAAAGGTACACCAGCATAAGGTATAACTGCAGCCTTGAGAGGATTGTCAAGCAAAATCCATTCAAGAATTTGGGGGAGCTTCACAAGGAGTAGACTGAGACTGGAGTCAGTGCATCAAGAGCCACTATGCACAGACAAATCCTAGACATGGGCTACAAATGTCGCATTCCTCGTGTCAAGCCACTCCTGAACCAGAGACAACGTCAGAGGTGTCTTACCTGGGCTGTGGAGAAAAAGAACTGGACTGTTGCTCAGTGGTCCAAAGTCCTCTTTTCAGATAAAAGTAAATTTTGCATGTCATTTGGAAATCAAGGTCCCAGAGTTTGGAGGAGGAGTAGAGAGGCACAGATTCCATGTTGCTTGAAGTCCAGTGTGAAGTTTCCACAGTCAGTGATGGTTTGGACTGCCATGGCATCTGCTGGAGTTGGTCCACTGTGTTTCCTGAAGTCCACAGTCAACGCAACCATCTACCAGGACATTTTAGAGCACTTCATGCTTCCTTCTACTGTTAATCTTTATAGAGATGCTGATTTCATTTTCCAGCAGGACTTGGCACCTGCTCGCACTGCCAAAGGTACCAAAAGCTGGTTTAATGACAATGGTGTTACTGTGCTTTATTGACCAGCAAACTCACCTGACCTGAACCCCACAGTGAATCTATGGGGTATTGTCAGGAGGAAGATGAGAGACACCAGACCCAACAATGCAGATTACCTGAAGGCCGCTATCAAAGGAACCTGGGCTTCCATTACACTGGAGCAGTGCCACAGGCTGATCGCCTCCATGCCATGCCGCATTGATGCAGTAATTCATGCAAAAGGAGGCCCAACCAAGTATTGAGTGCATAGAAATCAACACACTTGTCAGAAGCCTGACGTTTCTGTTTAAAATACCCTTTTTTAAAATCATTTTTATGTAATATTCTAATTTTCTGAGACACTGAATTTTGGGTTTTCACTATCTGTAAGCCATAATCATCAACATTTCAATAAATAAAGGCTTGAAATATTTAACTTTATGTGTAATGTGTCTATATAATATATGGGTTTCACTTTCTTAAATGAGTGACAAAAAAAAAAAAATGAACTTTTTCATGATATTCTAATTTTTGAGATGTACCTGTATATTTTTGAAATATAATTACAAGATATTTTCATTGATATAAAGAAAATGAGCATGATTGTAGTAAAATACCAGCACAAATATTAATAAGATGCCATGACATTGCTAAATTTGGCAGGTCAAATGAAGCAAAACTGGTATTGTTTGCAAACCAAAGGATTTTTTAGGGCCAAATAATGTAGCTCACTAAAAAGAGATGGAATGCTCATCACTACAGGTTACCATGGCAACATTAACTGAGTTTTATGTTTAACCGATTATTCTGCAGTTGTTTCATAGAAGAATAAAAGGGTAGCATCAGATGTGATGAAATGTATGGCTGTTGAAACAGCTCATGCAGAAGATTGGGGGGAGGGGGGTACACTTGTTTAGCCGTTGAAGTGTGAATGAGGAAATACACATCTGATATAACTGGATGCTGCCATGACAAGTAGATTTGACTTGTTGTATCATCATCTGAAGCTATTTGTCTGATTGTAGACATTACATGGAGACTGTCAGTCAGCCAGTGAACCAATCCCTGGGCTTACAGTTTACACCATTTTAACTTGTACTTACATTTGAGGCGTTATACGCCTAGCTACATGTCTAGACGTACCTACAGTATATGCTACAGCATAGATCAGTCAGGACCACTTTGTCAAGAATCACACATGATTTGTGTCCATAAATATTTCTTTATTAGCAGTTATTAATAAGCAGTTATGGCTGATATTTATGTTTGGTGCTGTGGCTGTTCTGGGATCCTCCTGGCCTTCCATGAGCCTACATGGAGAGCATTAAGCAGGTACAGTGCACTTTCCTGCTCTTCCTATGCTGATAAGGAATGCATAAGGCAGGGAGAGAAGCAGTAATAAACCCAGGGCAGAGCAGGCATCAGTGACAACAGAATGACATTGAGTAAGTCTGAGGCAGAAAGAAAGAGAAGCTAGGGTGGAGGAGGGTTGCAAGAGCTGCCTGCAGAGAGAACAGAAGAGCATGGCCCGGCCATAGCAGTCTAAATAAGACAGCTTGAGAGCGATTAGAGAGCCAATAGTGTGCTTAAAGCAAATCAGCTGGTCATCAGCTAATGAGGTTTTGCATAAGATCAGCTGATCTCAGTTATGACAGCACTTGACATGGCCTGCCTGAAGCCAATAAGCTAGATATTTGACTTAGAAGTATAAATCAAGCTCCCATCTTTTTAGTCTTTCCTTAGCTTTATTATATAATACTATGCAATTTAGGTAATAAATAGAAACATTTTTAAATTCAGCTTTTTTCAAGTTAAAACTCAAAAATATCCAGAGTAGGTTTTAACAGGGACATAAATCATACAGAAGGCGGGAAGAAAGAGAGAAGGAGAAATGAAATGGAGCGACTCGTTTCAAGCCACGTTTTTCCTGCCAGTTCTTCACCATAAGAACAAGAAGGAAACAGATACAGAGAGTCCAAAAATCACTTGGAAAAAAAACAGCAAGAGCATGTTGTTCAATATTTGGAAGACTTGGTGACTGTCTGCTCAAATATTGCCCCATGGCTGTTGGGCTTGAGAGAGTGAACAGAGTGGCAGTGAGACTGACAGTGAGATCTCTGTCAGTAGCCAACACTCTGTTTATCCGTCTGTCTGTCTGTCTGTTTATGTGACTGTCAAATTATCCCTCTCAGCAAACAGCTCTCCATGAGCCCAATGTAAATAACACAGTCTACGTCGGTCACGTGAGCCAGCTGGTCAGGCTCCTGTCTGGTCAGCTGAGCTGTCACACAGGCCGCGTTCAAAGGAAGCGTGCCCGCTTATAGTTAAAGTAGTGAGCTGATTTTGTGAGCAAATATTGGGCTTTTTTGTGATGTGGCTGGAGAAATTTGTTTGAATCACATATTAAAGCATACATTTACACCATACATACATCACTGGAACTAAACTCTATGTGAGAATTAAATATGTGCATGAAAACAAGTAAAAAATGGAGAATTAAACTTAATCTAAACGACCACTTATTCATAGTGTATGTATGTGTGTCTGTTTGGTCTTACCTGAACATTACAGGCCTGTTCGCCTGCCATTTTCCCTGAAGCCACAGTATATACAACAAATTACACAGGTTAGCCCTGTGAGTGACAGGAGCTTTCATTAAAATCAGATCATCCTGGATGAAAATATCCTCTGTTGAAAATCTTGATTCCATGCGGATTAAACAGCAAACATACAGCAGGCAGACATAAACACACAAATCAGTGCTCTGATTCATGAACACCCTCATCCTTGTCAAAATGATCTCTCTTTACATCAAAAAATGTCTCTCTCGTAAGCTTTTCAGATAAATGGTTTCAATGCACAGCATGCCAGAATCCATTATGAATGCCTGTGCAAGTGATTGACAGGGATTTATGCACAGGTCATACTGGAAGAACTTAACAGCACTTAAAAGGGTTTAAAAAATGTGTAAACCTGAGCTAAATTATTTTTGCTCTAAAAGGGAATAAGCTTTTGCTACATGTTTAGTTTGTCAAGCAGAAAAAAAAATCACTTTAAAATAGCTTCAGGGTTTAACTGGGGAACCTTTTCTTTACATTGGCTGTTTTCAAGCCCAGCTGTCTTTAATCTTCAACGCTTTGTTACCGACTTAATCAAGAGTTTCTAATTAAATAACACAAAAACAGAAGTTAGACATTTAAACAGACATAGAATTCACTTTCCATAGACTGTATGAAACAAGGATGTAGTCTTAAGGCCTTTGCACACCAAGGACAACACGAATAAAACACACAAAATTGCAAATAATTCAGAGGTTTTGATGTGCCTTTCTATTCATATCAGGTGCAACATGATTTTAGGATAAAATTATGCACATTCTAAAAACAACTGCATTACAATATTAATACCTCTCTCTCCTCTAGTCTGTGCATACATAGCAATGTAGAAGCTGTACACAGAGGTCATGATTTTCAGCATGCCATGTTCTAGTTTCTGGTTTGTAGCACATTTGTAGTCCAGGATGTATTGACCAATCATGTGTCAGCAGGCTTTGGTGTAACAGGTTAAAAATTACATGTTGATAACAATAAACAGGCAGAGCTTGGATTGACTGATGACAAACCTGCTCCCATTGGTAGCATTTTTATGGACTTTTTGCAATGATGTCACACAGTCTGTTCTGTTCAGCCTGTCAGCCAAAACACTACAGTACCCACAATCCTCTAGTCCTAGAATGTCAATTGTCAATGTCGAATTCTTTCTAAAAAAGAGGAGTTTCGTTTGAGTTAAAATCATACATTTTATACATATTTTTATAGAAAATATTGTGTAACAAGAGATGAATCTGGAGCTTTTCAAGATGGATTTGCCTGATTACAGACATTCAGTCTGGCCAATCCATCGGCTTTGCTAGGCTGATAAAGTTTCTTTTAAAAAAGAGGATAAGGGGTAGTTTTTTTTTAAACTGCAGATTCATAATGACACGAAGGATTCACAATTATTTTTCAAAATCATTCAGGCATCAATATCCAGCAGAGATGATAACTGTGACACCACTATTAAAAACTTCTGTGTCATTGAACAGTGACTTTAGAAACTGTGACTCAAACAGTACAAAAAGTGCTTTTGTGCAATTACAATATGCTGCTATAATACACTTGTCACAATGACAAAAAGACAAAAGTCTTCACACACCAAACACTCTAACAGAGAGGAAAACTCAATTCCACATTTCTCGGTAGATTTCCATACAAACCGCAGAAGATGACACATTTGCTTCATTTTATCATTATCGACTCTCACAGGATCCTTTTGAACAGAGAGAACCAAATTACACAGTCTGCACGACTCCGGAGAGATGCAGACGCCGAGCTGGTCAGAGGAGGTGAAAGGAGAGAATGAAGCTTAGCAAGAGTCCAGGAGACAGCTCTTTGACTGAGACCAGAGACCTGATGCCACCCAGAACGCATGCCAGCGCGCTGAAAAGGGCGCAGAGCGAGAGGGACCAGCATCCGACCACTTCACAGGCCTGAGCAGGATGTTTGGACACAGCTCTGTGCTTTACAAACACCACTGGAGCCTGAATCCTGCACTGCCATCATGTCAAGGCTGACCTGCTGTATTGGCCCAGACAAAATCTATGGATGTGTGTGTGCTGGACTCACTTACCTATCTATGTACATCAACAGACCTCTGTTTACTGGCGAGACTGACGGTGGGGCCTGTCTGTCAGTGTCTGTGCATGATTATGTGTCTGGGTGTGTATATATTAATGAAATTGAGATCTACATTTGTATGTGTTGGAATGCCCATGCTTGTGTGCGTCTGCATACGTTTATTTGCGTGGAAGTGCGTGTATGATGAAGGAGGAGAAAGGTGGCGTGTGGAAAACTGGTCTCGCTCAGAGCCTGCTGCAGTCTGAACCTGTGCGGCTGCCAAAGAAAACTGTGGTCGGAAGAGTCTGCTAATAGAGCATGAGGCATGTCACCTGAAACTAGAATCATCTGAAACCCAGAAACCACAGCAGGCAGCCATCTCCGTGCTGCTTTATTAGAGGGCCGCCAAAGACCCTGGGTGCGTGCCACCCTCCCACCAGGGTCTTCCCATTAGCTAGGCCTCTTCCGCTACACACCATGGGACATCTCATCGTGTTATATGTGCTATTAACGCCTTTTTCCAATGTCTGAGCTCACCTTACCGCAGCTTCCCCTGGAAGAGCCATCACTAGCAGAAGAAAACGTAATGAGATGGTCATTAGTTGTAAAGTCATTCATGCACAAACATCAGCGGATCATCATCATGCAAGCAAACTCATTTAAACATTTTACTTCTTTACATAAACTTCCTATAATGCACATCTTTTGTAGTGTGGAGCTAAACCTGTGAACAGTGGTGTCTTTGTGTGCAGGCCAGGTATCTACAGGGAGTGAAGGACATTGTGCCCATTCATTCATAAAGTCTCATGGCTTCCACACCTGTCGGCCCAGCGTCTTTCGCTCATCAAAGTAAGATTTATTTCAGCAGTCATTTAAGTTTTAATCAGGATCATCCTTAAGGTTGGAAAGTTATAACTCAGGAATACAATTCAAGTTCTCCATCACTTAAGAACCATTTTTCAGTTGTTTTTTTTATTCAAGTATTGCTATCTCTCCTCATTACAACTAAAACTTTACGACTCAAGAAAAAAAATAGTCAGACACTCATAAGTTGCTTTGACAATAGAAATTAGCCCTTTCTCCACCTCCTATCATCACCTCTCCGTGCAAAACTTCTTAGAGGCAAGTATGCACACATCTCGTCTCTTTCACAGGTGCAATAAAATGTTTCCTCCGCTGCAAGAGTAGCAATTTGGTGACAGGCTGTGGGTGGCGGGGAAGACGAATCATGTCAATGGCGGCCATTAAAAAGGACCACACACTCTCCAGTCACTGGCGAGGCATGATGGATGATTATCTCAAGGTGTGACAGGTGCTGCGATGGTGGGGGAGCGCTCACCATCCTTTCTGCCCCCCTCTCCCCAACTCCCTCTGTCTTTCTCTGCCTCTCTCAGCGTATCTTGGCCAATGCTTTAACACCCTACTAACATGACTCTATTGACACACTCCAGATAGCGTCTGGTGGCTAATGAGTATCTGAGTGGCTCTCTCTCCCTCTCTCTCTCTCTGCTCCTCATCTCCCTGTTATCCTCTTTTCACTGTCAGAGCGGTACAGTCTGGCCTATCTCACACACAAAGCCATTAGTGCTTGGCTGGTCACACACTCACACACAGATCCCTCTCACACAAATGCACACAAATGCACACAATGTTCGCATATTTACAGAACTCATTACCATTGAAATAAAAGATGACCGCCCAGTCTAAACACCAATATCAATTATTAATTCATCATCACATTAGCCTGTGTAATGTGGCAAAATATTTTTTGGGTATTCAGCAGAATTACTTTCACATATTTACACCAATGGTTGTCATGAAATCGGTATGTGAGAGCTGTTTTTCTGATTCAATCACAAACCAGGAAGTTTGTTCAGTCTTTAACATCTGACCCCAGACAGGAATAAATCACCATGTACTATAAATTCCCCAGTGACAGCGAGACAGGGGAGTTTCCCAAATGGAAAATTAAAAGATTCAGGAAACACAAGAACAACAACCACCAGATTTGAACAAATATGACAGGCTCTTTTTGCATTGCTGTTGCAAAGTTTCACAGTTACTCGAGATCTAACCACTGCTGAGCTGAACCCAAATGATTATTTGGTTTCTAACAAGGCTTTTCTCTTGTAAAGTAAAAAAGAGGGCAGTTTTACTAGATTAGCTGGATGTTGTCAAAATGAGTTGGATGAAATCTTAATGGCTTTCAGTTCATAGCTTTCAGTCAAGTGACCAGCTCAGTGGCCTGGAGGAGTAAACAAGCAGCACAGCAGCAGTGGCAACACCTGATATTTTAAGCTTCATCTCTGCAAAACAATGCATGTTAAGTCACTTGTGTACGTTTTTGTCACTTTGGACCAAGGTGGGAAATTTAGCACCCACCTCCAGCCAAATGTGTGTATTTCTGAGCAGTGTTTGGTGAATTTGCTCAACCTCCTAGCCACCAGGGCAGGCCAATAAAATCAATGTTATTGAATGATTTTGTGTCAGTTAACAACATAAATTGAGTCCCAGTCTGCTTGTTTCTAAAAACTATGACCACAACCAAGCAGACCTAATCACTAAATGACTGAAGGACCCCGCCTCCTCCTCCCTGCTGTCAGATGTTTACGGTCTGCTATGTGTTGGAATGGTTTGACTTGGTATCATGGGTAGTGCTGCAACAGGTCTGCCTGCAAAAGGTGCCTTTAAACTGATGTTTGGCTGCATGGAAGCATAGGGGTTAGCGCTGTTGCCTCACAGCAAGAAGGTTCCTGGTTTGCTGGTCAGGGCCTTTCTGTACGGAGTTTGTGTGATCTCCTTGTGCATTTGTGGATTAATTGATCACTCTAAATTGGTCGTATGTGTGATCATAAGCATGCCTGGTTGTCTGTCTCAATATTTCAGCCCAGTCAAGGGTGTACCTCTCACCCATTGAGAGCTGGGATAGGCTCCAGGCCCCATGACCCCAAATGGGGTAAGCGGTATAGAAAATGGATTAATAAACCAATGTTTTGCTTGTTTTAAGTCCAAGATAATTAAACAAGGCCTTGATTCTGGCATTGAATTGCAGGTATCGTTCACAAAATATTTAATTCTCTTAAGTCTCACACTCATAACGCAAGAAAATAGGAAAATGCTGCATTGATTTGTAATGAAAGTATGTGACGCAGCAAACGTTTGGATGGACGGGTACAGGAAAAACTGGTCAAAAACAGTTTGGATCCTTGGTGCCCTATTTCCTGTTTAATTTACTGCTCTTCATTAAGAAACAAGATCTTGAATAATATATTATAATTCGAAATACCATTATTCATGATTTACATACTAAACCTTATCATATTATTGTGCTTGTTAAAATAAAGTGGCTGGTTTAAAAATGTGACTGGCTGATAGATTCTTGAATCCATCAACCAAAGAGGCAGGTAGGTGAGAAAGTTCATTTCAAACCATGCTTTGCACCCTTATACAGCACTTGGGGCACTGTTCAAAGTGATAAAAACAAAGTCCTGATCCGAACTTTGCTGCAGTGACGTTTTAGTACTGGTAGGCCTGTGTTTACAGTTGTGGAGTATTTGGAGTTTTTTTGCATTATGTTTGACTCAGTGATGACACTCTATGGGGAGTGGAGGGCAAAAAATCATCATCAATGTGAAGGTGAGTTCTAATCAGCTAACATTAGGGAGTTCCCATTGTTTGATGATGGTATAGAGATCACTGTCAGCTGTCAGTGTCCTGGGGTTGTTGTGTTAGTTAATGTTAGTTGAAAGACAGTCATATTATGATTAAGTTAGCACAATATTTGATGTCAGGTTAAAATATTAAGCCTTCTATGTAGAATCTGTACATGCAGATAACAAAAGTACATATTCTTAGAACAAGCCGGTACAAAAAAATGTACTCTTTTTTGGGTTCAGTCAAGAAGTTTCACTTCCTGTAGACAACGTGGTACTTCTTATTTCTTGGATGATCTTCATCCGTATTTTTAAATGTGTTTTTAATCAAATCGGTGTTAAGATAATAATTTTCTGTTTACTTACTTGTAAAACTGAGAAGTTGAGTAGTGTACACACAACACAGGGGCAGGACCAGGAGTCCTACCCAGGGATACATCAAACTCCATTTTGATGCTATTTGATGCACTCTGGCACCTTATTGGTATACATTCTAAGTACTCACCTTACTTAGTGAAATATTTTTTTTTATGTATACCTTACATTTGATGCACATCTTTGCCACAGTGCCCCTTGGTACATGAGGCCCCAGGCAAGTACCTTTTAAAACTGCATATGACAAAGCTCAGTAAAGTCCTGAGTTGTTTATGTATCTGTCAGCTCTACTCAGAGGATCATAGCTGCCACTTTTATTTCAAATTGTTAAAATAAAACATTTAATATTCATAATTCAGTATCCTTTTTGGATAGATCAAGGGCACTGGGCAAACAAAATGTGTTTTGTCATTTTTCTTTAATTTCAGTAAAACAGACCAAAACCACCCCAAAATCTTCCTGCTCGTTCAAGTCACATTGAGTGGAAGAGTTTGCATGATTCAGGGTTTTAGAAGCTCATGATGGAATTTGTTTGTATGTAACATACTGTTTTGTTCATACCATTGCCCTCAAAACACTGAAGGAGCAAAACTGTTTAATCCGTCAGTTTTGTTGGTTGTCTTGTTTGCTTTTGTATGCAATATCGAGGCATTTGAGGCAGACACTCCTCAATGTAGCTTTAATACAGAGGAGTAGACGCCTTAAAGACCAACATCAAATTTAGAAAAGAGCTTGTGATATATTCCGCTGGCTTCCATAGGGCCTAAAGAGA
The DNA here is from genome assembly GCF_018320785.1 of Cheilinus undulatus. Taxonomy (NCBI): domain Eukaryota; kingdom Metazoa; phylum Chordata; class Actinopteri; order Labriformes; family Labridae; genus Cheilinus; species Cheilinus undulatus. The sequence goes on along the minus strand of NC_054869.1, from coordinate 19,825,657 downwards.
TTAGTGCCAGTAGAGATTGCATTTGAATTGTGTAAATTTAAATTTGTAATGCACTGCTGAACCACTAAAACCAGGACCATTAAACACATGATTTTTTGATTGCTCCACACAGTGAATTTTTATGGTTCTGCATAAAACTTAACGGTGTGCCATGAAATGTACTGGTTTCATCATTAATTTCAACTTTGATGTGCAATTTGAAGATCAGTTTTCCAAATTCAAATTCACATCTTTTAATTCATATTGCAGCAGGCTTTCTGAGCCACTCAGCCCTGAGTGTTGACTGGAAGGTAGCCATCTCCTCCAAGGCTGCCAGCAGTGGGCTCACAGTCTTTGGCCATGTGGCACCGAGCCTCCATGGTTTTCTCTGCCAATGATCAACACACATTCTCCTCACTCGGTGAAAGAGTTGCAAATCCTGTCATTTGTGTTACACCCCCGAATATCTAATCTTACACCTCCCGCCTTGAATGACAGAGGTCTGGAGAATTTAAACTGGTCAAATCTGGCCATGGCAGTGTTAGCATGGTAGATCACTTCATGTTTGAGCAGTTACAAATAAACAAGATGAGGTAAAGTTGGACTATTTTTGCTTCAGAGTGTAAAATTGTGTGTTGATTAGTCTCTAGTGTGGACAGTCACAGTATCTTAACACTGCCAAGATCTCTTTCTCTATCAAAATACCTTAATGCAGTTTGCCTGGTTTTGTCACCAACTTAAAGTCTCCTCTTTACATTTGAAGTGCCACAAATGTAGGTATATAAATACATATATATTTTTAACATTGTATTCAGGTCAAATAAATGCAATGCATATGTTCTTCTGTTTGTGTGTTGTTTCCAGTGCAAAATCTAATAAGCAATATTTACTGGTGTAGATTCACCAGTGTTAATCTGTCCGTAAGGATCAGAAAATATGCTTTAACACCTTTACAACCAGTATTGATAGCTATCAAATATTAAAAATGTCTGCTTGTTGTCAATCCCATCTTTAAAAGTGCAATAAACAAATAAATCCAACCTCTCATTATACAGATGAAAAAATGAAGTAATTGCAATGCCCTATTTTGAAAAAAAAAAAAAAAAAGATTAAAAACAAAACAAAATGCAGAACTATGAAAACAGCCAATTAACATGAGGAAAAGACCAAAAATAACACAAATAAATACAATACGTTCATTAGTCAATGTTGAATAATGGCTTTTAAGAAAAAGAAAGTGTTAATCCCCAGACAATGAGATCCTTCTGATACCTTCATTAAAGACTTCTTCCCTGCACTGTATGCTAATGAGACATCTTAGTCATATTATTATTTAGAAAGAGAATATGTAATTTTCATCTCTTGATTATCATGATGGAGAAAAAGAGCAATTTGGATAAATGTTAGACAACCATTGATTTGTCTGTAGGGTCAATGGACACTATACTGAGACAACTCCAATAATTGTGTATACATGTGCCAATTCAGTTCAGATGGATGGATGGATGGATGGATGGATGCATGGATGGATGGATGCATGGATGGATGGATGGATGGATGCATGGATGGATGGATGGATGGACAGACAGACAAAGGGATGGACGGACAGATGGATCAACTCAGGTAATCGCTGGGCAATAAGAGAATAATGATGGATGTATGGAGGGCCCAATCATTTCAGATCGAAGGATGGATTGATTCAGATGATCAATGGGGGATAAGTCAATTATGATAGATAGATAGATAGATAGATAGATAGATAGATAGATAGATAGATAGATAGATAGATAGATAGATAGATTTCTTTGGATTTCAGGGTTGAAATTATATGAAATACTCTTCTTCGTGGTAACATACCAGCTGGATTGAAGCCATGAGGACAGACTGTGAAATAAGCACCCACCCCCCACCTCCTCATCCGACCCTTCCCTCTGGGCTGATGGTATCTCCCCCACTATATCAATTTCACTGTTACTGCCCAAATTTCCAGGCTCTGTGAAATGGTCCGAATAGCGTTACAAATGGTGAGAGATAAAAGGGTTAAACTAATTGCAGTTAGATAGTAATAAAAGTGATTCTTTTTATTCTATGTCTACTATGCAAGACCGTCTGCATTATATCCTCAATAATACCCGGGCTGATTAAACTTTTTCCCTCGTCTGTTCCATTATTAAATGAAACACAGCCCTTTAAGACACACTACTATAGCCTATCTCAGAAGGCAGAGAATTCGACATGCTAATTCTGAATTATCATACTTACAGTAGCACCATGTACTCAACAGATACATGCCCACAACTATCTCTCTTATTCCTAACACATCCTATTGTGTTCTTGGGTTTTTAAATCAATTCCACTGACAAGACGTGACCAATCCAGAGTCATGTACGTGTATATTTCCTTTCAAACTACACAATATGCTGACACGGCTTTGATTTTCCTGGATTCAGATGTTTCTTAAAGCTTTTTAGTCGCAGGTCTTTGTTTAAAGTAGTCAGTCAAATGTTACAGACAATATTGGAAAAGATAGCTGTCATCAAACCATGCTCATCAATGATTCAGACTCAAACTACAAAGAAGAGGAAACAGAACAACAAGCTGTGTGGCCTGCAGTGTATAATTTACTTTGTGACAACTCTGCTTCTGCTCACAGGTTTTTTTAAACATCCTGTAAAAACACATTTACAGCTCTGCTCATTGGAATCATTGCACATAAATGTGTTAGCTGCCAAAAAGTTGTCTAGCTCCTTGACAGGAAAATATTTTGTTTGTAATGCATTTTTCAAACACACATGTACCTGCATCTAGATTATTTACAGCCAGATGTGAGTGACAGGAGGGGCGGTAGGTCTTTGGGCAAACAAAGCCTCAGCAACCTGTGCCGCACACCGTGCCGGAGCTGTCAGTGTTTATGTAATGCTGGGCAAGAATCCATTATGTCAAAACTCATTTCCTGCACAAGAAAACTAAACAAGACCTGTCTAAAGAGGAAAGAGAAAATGGTGAATATTGCACTCTGAAAAATTGATTCAGCTTCCCGGATCTCCGCTGAGTGATGAGCTTGAGAGAGACGTGGCTGGGTGCTGTTTGCAGGTAGTACACTGTGTCTGTACCGGCGCTCATTAATGTCTGTGAGAACAGACTGTGGAGAAAATTAAATATCTAAGACCGCAAAGCTAGCTGTAGACGGTTCAACATAATCATGCCTCTTTTTATATGGATAAATGTTTCAACCCTTCAATATTTTCATGTTGCCCATCATTTTGTCTAATTAGAGTATTTTTGTAGCCTTGCATTGTTCTGTTAATAGATGATGTAGAACTTGCTTTCAATCTGCGGTCCTGCAACAAAGGAGCTGTCACATCACAAACATTTCAGGAACTTACCCACCTCAAATAAACTTTTCAGTAGTTCCCCAAACAGAACTAATGACCTTGAAAGGAGAGCAAATTAGCAAACATACAGAGCCATCTGTGTGCCCCGCAGGCAGGCGAATTATTCCGTCTTTGCCAAGGTAGTGTAATGAAGCTCGTACATTTTACATGCAAATCTCTGCCTAATCTTACTCCTCTGCCTGCCAATGTCTCCACCAAATAAATATATAAAACCCAATTATGATTTAATTAATAGAAATCTACCGTTCCGTGGAATTGCTACTTTGGCTGGGTCGTCTCTGAGACTTGGGCATATTAGTTGCACCGTTAAACCACTCTCCAGTACGTGGCTTGATAGCAAAGGCTCATCAGCTCCTGCTCTTCAAACAGGCCCCCCGGGCAGACGAGGAAGCATCCTGAGGTCTAAGCACCACAAACCCACCGACCCTTACAATCGCAGCAAGACAAACCGCCGGGGTGCTGCTGTCATTCCTGCTCCATTCCCCTCTTCTGCTTTCTCTCTATCGCACATGTACAAAAAGATATTTGAAGTCAAGCTCGCTACAGTGACCTCTGGAGAGCTCTCGTTCTGCAGTGTGCTTTTGTATGTGTGTCCGCCCTCTAGTTCTCTGTCAGGATAAAGACAGTGGACATGCTTCATTAACCTCTCAATGGCAAGGTGTTTTTAGGGCAGCCAAAATTGTAGGGACACTTTTTCGTCTTTTTTCTTCCTAAACATAGGACAGCAAAGTAACACACAGAATTAAATGTACACAAAGCACTTGAAAACATTAAACGTCAAGAGTCAAGTAAAACCAGCTCCTATACAGACTATTTCAATCTGCAGAACTCATTCAATGTCAGCTGGTAGATATGAAGTTCCTCCAAATCCTAAAATTTTCCATTTTTTATGAATCACTCTTTTGTTCCTGGTCAGATAACTGGATGACATAAATCTGACAAAAATGGCACCTTGTCTCATTTTTTTTTTCAACTTCATTTATTCATGCTCTTTCCATTTGATATGTAGACAGATACAGACAGAGCCCTCTGTCCTTACCTTGCATTCATCTCATCTGTATTTCTGCTCAATCTCTGGAAGTTTACGTAAACAAAAGTTTATGTAAACAAAATTGTGATGGTTGTAGTTACCTCCGCCAAGGAGGTTATGTGATCGGATGGGTTCGTTCTTTTGTTTACAGTTTGCTTCTTTTTTTGTTTGTTAGCAACATAACTCAAAAAGTTGTGGACGGATTTTGATGGGATAAGGAAGAACTGATTAGATTTTGGGAGTGATCACCATATGGACCCAGGAATTTTTTAAAGGATTCTGTGTTATTGGGAGATAGGGCTAATGGTCTGCGCTCTCTGAGTGCTTTTCTAGTTTTGTTCTGTTTTTGTTGTGTTTCACTCCCCCTCTGTGCTCTGTCCTCTGCTTCGCTCTCTCTTCAGCAGAGCATGCGCGGGGCAGGGGGCGTGGCTGACTTCTCCTGCTGCAGCAGATGAGGCACACCTGTCTTCAATCAGCTCATCTACTCAGCCATAAAAGACTGAGGTGGATACAGAAAGTGAAAACAAATGACTTCCTAAGTCCTTTCCTATCCACTTTTCCATAACCAAGATGAAAAAAGTCACAGGGTCAAGGAAAGGTGAGACAGAGAGGATAGAAAAGGGGAATCTGACTTTCTCTAGGCAGACATTACAGATAAAAACTGCAATTGAACATTAATGGTCAAAATGCGTATCTATCACTCAGTGTGTTCTCAGTGTTTATTAAACAATTTGAAGAGACCCCAGAGGCCTGTATGATGAAGCTGATTGGATTAACATGCCCAGGATATCTCTCCGCTAGCTGGATTGACTTATCAAGACGTTCGCAATCCAGATCAGCTGTACGACGGAGCTGGTTATCAACTCGGTAACTGCACCCAGGTTTTTCCAATCTGGATCAGTGCGCACTCACATAAAAGGGGTGGTGTTTGCAGCATCTGACCAATAGCAAATACGGAGAAACCCTGCAGAGCAGCATATTTCTCAATGGAGGAACAGACAATCATTCTTAAAAAATATGAGGAATTTAAAGCAATCATCCATGCAAGAAGCAACACTGTTGCTGCAGCAAAAGCCAGGAAGGAATGCTGGCAGAAAATTGCTGACTCTGTTAATGCGTAAATTCGTAAGATTATAAAATATTAATTCATCGGACAATATAAACTGACAGCACTCTGGTCACTCAGTTTCACTTTATTACGGCACGGATGTTTGGGGCAGAGCTTCCTCAGCCAATTTTGTGTTGTAATATTAATTCCTCACCATGACGGCACGAGTAGTTGTACGTTCCATTAATCCATGTTTCTGCAGTTATACCATGTGTGACCATTATTATTAACTCCATTATTTCAGATGCAACCCTAGTGGATCAAAAAGGACTTGGGAACAAGTGAAGATCAAATATAAAAACATACATCAAAGCGGTGAGTGTCTCTCCACACTGTCCCTGTTGTATGGATGAAATCACCGGAATTTATCTATCATCTATCCCTAAATAGTCTTTCTCTCCTAAGCGCTCCTCTCACGATCCGTGCACCAATGTCTACAGGATCTTCTAAGAAGAATGGGCAGGCCATTTTCCAAGAGAACTGATTGGTCAGGAGGCGGTGCTTTTATACTCGCTGATCTCGTATCCAGAACATAACCTGCTCCGGAGCAGGTTAACCGTTCAGCATAAGTTACCGTGGTGATTTATCCCGGTAAGAAGTGAACCAGTGTCGTCTTAAAGAAAATCCAGGGTTAATCCTGAAGTTATCTCGATAAGAGAACATCCAGCTTTGTTGTATAGGCCTCAGGTCTTCACCCCTCTTCTCTGCCAGATAATCCCGTCTTGTTTGGTAGTGCTCTGTTTGCCTTTTGCTGGTGTTGTTGCTTTTTGAAACCTCTTGATACTTACCACTGTTTTGGTCTGTTTTAGGCCTTTGTGATGATAATGGGGCAAGATACTGCTAGTGCTGTGCTCATAGTGATTAATGCTGGTCTTTATTATAATAGGGTATGGTCCTAATTCTAATATTAATGATTAATGCTGGTCTGTTATAAGCCACAACAAAGAGTATGGTCTAGACCTGCCCTCTTTGTAAAGTGTCTTGAGATAACTTGGGTTTTGAATTGGTGCTATAAAAACAAAGATTGATTGATTGTCTGATTCATGTGCCTCATGGCTGGTGACATGTTGCCAGTGTTTTCTCATCAAGTTTGGTCTTTAAGCTTCTGTTAGCCAGCCTGCTCCTTGTCTCCACTCTTTGTTTCCTTTTGGACTTTTGACTTTTTGCAATCATGTCAGTCTCCTGCTTTTGGGATCCTAGTAACCAGAACCCGACACAAAATGTCACATTACCAACAGAAATTGTGGGGACAGTGTTGAACCAGACCATCAAAACACAATGAAGGAGTCTTCAGAAAATGCCTTTACTTTTTATGGGAAGATAGTGTTAGTTGTTAAGGAACTATAAACATAAATGTCAGCTTACCCAGGCACGGGAAAAGATAAGTACAACAGAACAGCTGGGTGAAGATAAGACAGACAGTGTGAGTTGGAGAGCAGGGAAGAAAAAGTGGAGGTCCATGTGAGACCACAGTCTCTAGTGCATTGGTTTTCAACCCTGGGTGTGGGACACCCTAGTGGAGGAGCCAACGCTCTCAGGGTGGGTGCAGGGCTTTGTCTGCTATGAGGCTGTCAAAAGTGGATTTGCACAAATAAATAAACTAAAATCACAATAAAATCCTTGTTAGATACTTTATAAAGAGGGTTTATGGTTAAAAAAAAAATTTAGACCTTCTTTCTTAGGATTTTATCAATGAAAAAATAGAAATAATGTTATTTTTGACAGCAATCTATCACTTATCCTCTGCTTCCTCAATACAAATAGGAAGGGCTTCAAGGGAAAAAGGCTGTGAACCACTTCTTTAATGATTTTTTTTTTTTTTTACGTCAGCCTACATGCTCACAAGGACACTTGTGCTCATATAGGGGCTGAAGGATCTATATTCATATGAAAAGGGAACATACATGTGCATTTGCACATGCACAGGAGCTGTTTACATGCAGACAAGCAACAAACTCATACAATCAAGAAAATGTGCGCTATTCAGACACTCACATAAGGAAGGCTTTAGAGAACATGAATGTATTTTTATACCTTTTCACTTGAAATAATTAAGGAATTAATAACTTTGTAATTTGTGTATGTCAGGCTTCCTTCAGCTAATTTACTTGAGCTCCTAGAGCAGGGGTCATCAAATCAATTTTCACAAGGGCCAGATTTTCTTTACTGACACTTAGGGGGCCGGACATTAAAATGATTTAAAATAAAATCAATATTTTTGTCTAATTGACATACTCTCATGAAAATATTATTTCCCTCCAAAATTAATAAAACTAAGCCTTTAACAGTGAGGGCTGTCCCTATCTCCTATACTGCAGCCAGCCACAAGGGGGGGATTGAGGTATTTTAACTACATATTCCTAGAGCCCTCTGAGTGTCGATCATTGAGTTTGATGCTACTATGCTGTGTTATCACTGATCTTCTGTGAAGATTCTCAGAGGGGGAATTGCAGTCTCAAGGAGATTTACATGGAAAATTTATTTGAAAAACTCCAACTTTAATCAAGATAATGACCCAGCAGCTTATCTTGTCTGATGAGCCACTAGGTTGAAGGTTTTATTTGAACTTCAAGATAAAAAGTTAAGCAATATGCCATATATTTGCCCTCTCAAATTATCTAAATTTCATAATCCTCTTGGGGCTAATGGGAAGCTGTGGGGGTCCTATGTGGCCCTCAGGCCTCCAGTTGATTAGCACTGTCCCAAAGCATTATGATGAAACATACAACTTCTAAATATATATCCTTATGTTTATCAATGAAAATATTGTGAATCAGTCCCTCCTGCTTTATTTTGACAAATTTCGATATGTTTTTCTTTTGTTATCAACGGTTTTATTAATACTTTTTCTTTTTTTCGGTGAGAAATAACAAGAAAGACAAGTGATATTCAAGTGGTACATGAGGGACAGTGAGACATGAATAGGGGGAGGAAAATAAAATAAAAATAAAATAAAAATGTATATCTATTGATATCTACTCATTATATTAGAATATAATAATAAAAAATGTACATAAAATAGTAATAAAAATGAATAATTATACAAAAATAAAACTAAAATATACAAGTAACACATTGTTAAGGCAGCAATACAGACAACTGGAGGCCTATAGCAAAGATTTTCAGAAGGAGAACTGCTGTGACATTACAGTGTTATGGTCAGTTATATACAGAGAAAAATATTCATGATAATAATAGTAATAACGATAAATAAAATTAATAATAACATTGAAAACAGACAACAAAAAATAGATAAAAAGATAGGATTAAAGATTTAAAAAACTGGACAAAATTGGACAAAATTAAATAAAGAAATACACAAAGTGCAAATACCTTACATGAAAAGATGAATAAACCAACCACCAAAATAATCATAATAATGTCATTCATATTTATAATTACAATGATAGTGATAATACTTATTATGTTAGCTGCAGTTATAATGGGAAGAAGAGGGAGAAGAGTTAACCTCCATGAAATAAGCTGAAGAGGAGATTAATACTTTTTCAACGAAGTTTAAAATGACTGAATGTAATGAATGAATATGTCTTTCTTCTGTAATCATTCCTTGTCATTAGTTTGTGTTATGATTATTCATTGAAATAAAAGCAAATAAAAACTGTTCTTTAAAAAAAAGCATGGATGGTTACTTAGGGCTTCTGTTCTCACACTAGCCGACATTACCACAAAGTTTATCCTGCTCTGTTCTCTGGAAGTCCTCCAGTAAGTGCCCTGGATCTGGCTGCTCCTGTGTCCCCTACTGATAGGAGGCCAAACACGAGCTTAGCACCGCTTAGGCAGCCTCTGCCATGCCAGTCAAGTGTCTGCCCATACAAGGACATGTCTTTGTACCCCGCTCCCCCGTCCTGTCCTGTCCTCCACCCTGATCTGGCCTGACCCACAGACCCTGTAACCTGCAGCCTAAATGACTGGATTTCCCCGCTGGCAGTGAAGAGGAATGATAGCCAACTAACAAAGTAGAAGCCAGAAAGGAAGGATAACTGCTGCACAGGGAAGCACACTGTTGCCTACATCTGAAATCTTTAGTTTCCATCACTTTGAGACGCTTTGAAAGGCGACACTTTGTGTCTAGAAGATGGGTTTCTTTTCAGTCACATGGCATAAGCTTTGACTTAAGAAAGACTCATGTGCCGCTCCTGATATCTGCTTCTGTCTCCTCTGGTAAACAGCATGTCGACAGTAAGACAAAGACGCACACGCTTCTTCTTCCTTTTGTCTCACTCTGAAATTTTCTCCCTCTCTGACAGTCTCTGTCATTCCCTCCCACTTTTCTCTTCATCGTGTTTCCCCTCTTTAACTCTCACTTGGTGTCTAACCTGCCTTTCATTTTCCCTTTCCGTCTGCTCTCCCTTTTTTCTTTCCTCTGTCTCAAGTTAAGGGATCCAATGACTGATTCGGAGTGATTTTCCCGAGACTGTGGGGATCTCAGAGCAGCTATCAGGGCCTTTCAATCTCTCTGCTGTGGAGGGCGATAGCAGGATCCTAATGGGCCTGTTCTATCAGTGAGCGGCTGGTCGCTGCTCTGGAAGGAGACAAGGGGAGAGCGAGGTAGACAGAGAGAGAGGGAGAGAAAGTGTGTGAGACTGATCATTGTGACGCCTCCATCTGATAGCACTGGAGAGATCTCCTGTCAAACGATACAGCACAGGCTCCCATCTTTCCCTCTCTCTCTCCTCTGTTTCTCTTTCTGTTCAGTTCCTTCTCTGGTTTTGGTTTTCAGCACATGTGGAGCATTTTCCATCCTTAAATGTGTATGTTCTCTTTTCTGACTCCTGTTTTCTTTATTCTTTATTTTTCACTCAAGCTTCATTAAAGACTATTCCTCTGAGCACACATCATAATCACCAACAGGACATTTAATTAGCTTTAATTCAGCATTTCTACAGAGTGAAATACTGAATTATGCCCATCTTCCTCTCCTTTTTCAACACAGCCCTTTTTTCCATTTTAAGTGTAATGCTGTGAATTTAAAATTTTACAAATATGCTTTCTGTATCCCCTCCACAGCACAGAGACAGCTACTTATCCCCCATAAACACCTTCCACCCACTCTCTCTGTTCTCACTTTGCAGCAATTATTAGGAGCTAATAGATTTGCAGTGTTGCCATTCGGTGATCCAATTACTAGGATCTCCATTAGCAATTAACTTCTAGCTAAAAATAACAATAATGCCAATTACATGCACACTTAATCACATAATCAGCATATTCTGTCACTACACAGTTATTGTGATTACCTCTATGTTTCATGAATTGCCTTGCCAGAGGGACGAGAGCACACATCAATGACAATTTTGATTACATGAGAATTACAAATGCAACATCGTATGCTCAGATAATGAGTGGGCCAGAGAGGCCATTCTCTGGTTCCTAAATTGATTTCTGTGGAGGACAAAAGACGATGGGGTTTGGGTTTTGTAAGTGGATGGACTGTAAATTAATTGTGGGCACTAAGCTGACGAATGTTCACAGACAATCAAGCAATATTTTCATATTTCTCTGATTTGGGTTAGCTACTCACATTCCCAGTCTGTCAGAAAATATGTCTTTATTCTTGCCAGAATTTAGGATGCAAGCTGCTTGGAAGAGAATAGCATCCAGATTTTATAGGGAGTGTTAAAAACTCCAGTTACTACAGTGGCAGGCTGCTGTTATTTTATGGAGTGTAAAACGAGAGAGGAAAAAAAGCTCAGTAACAGAAAATGAAAATAGATCTGAAATTTAAAGATGAAATCATTACAGAAAATGTATAAATTAAATCCTGAATGAAATATTAAACAAAACACTAAAAATAAAGAAAACCAAACAGATTTAAAGGAAGCAAATATTACATTTGAAATTTTCAAAGGTCACACATAAAAGAATTAAAAATACATTCAACAATATTTATGATCTAACACACTGCAGTGACTGCTGGAGTTGTTTTATGCATGTTTGCTTATTGTTATGAATTAAAATAGAACACCAGATGTGATGTAACAGGGGTGTCCCAATGATTTAGATTTTTAGCATGAATTAAAATGCATCCTAGTAACTAGGGATATTCCAAGGAAAATAATTTCCCATCCGATTAAACACAAGTTAAAGTTGTCCTTTTGCTAAGCCCGTATGAACAGGTGCAGTGATTTAGTTTAGCTCCCAGATTGCTATCATTAACACACATACAGTAAAAGCCAAAGCTCCCAGCTAAGGCCCAGCTATGATCAGCTGAAGGCCAGCCGATCCTAATTATCGCCTCCCACCTACAACAGCCCCTTCTCTCAGGTGTATGTAAATATGACGTACTTCTCACTAATCCCTGCTTTAATGTGCACCATACTGCTGCTGCTGGCAAAGCTTAACCTCCTCCAACCCAGCCTTCTCCTTTATAGCATAAAGCTTGTTTCACCCTCATTCAGGTTCATGCTACTATGGATTAATTGCTTTCAAACTAATTTTATTGTATTCAGTATGCATTGGCATAAATATATCTTTCAATATAGTGGTTTCTAGCCAGCTAAAGTCAAAGCATGCTGCCTGACTAACCCAGGGAGAATCTTTTTAACAGAACCTTCTCCACAAAGTAAAACTGTAAAACCATTTACAGTGAAATGGTTAAATGTATGATGAGAGTGTGCCTGACTGAACTGTGTTTAGCCGAGTGGTCTAAAAGCACATAAGTACATTCTGTAAACCACCTTCACACTGCAATGGCAAAACAACTCCACACTGTAAAAGGGCTCAATAGTAGGGTTCTGGAAGCAAAAATCCCATTCCCAGTCTGCCAAGCTCACAAATAAAGGCTGTCACAGGATGTAGCGATAAATGCTGGCACTACGACATATTGTAACATTATCATTTCAAATATAATCACCATAAAGAGTAGAAAAAAAGCTAATCATATGATTTGAAATCTTGAAAAGCTATCATTAACAACAACTAAAAAAAATGAAGTTCTTTCTCCCTGTAGAAATATATATACACACTCTTGTACCATTGCCTTTTCCTCTTTTTTGATGATGTTTTTGTGCTGAATCAAATGTTTTATAGTCACGGGTATTTGGGTAGCTGGTTTACTTGATGTGATTTTATGAAATGTCTGTGGGGGATTTGAATGGCGATGTTCACTTCTGGAACCAGTGCTGCTGAAAAACTGGGCGGGCACTGTCAACTCTATGGTGCAAAGTTGGTTTACAGAATGTGGCCAATGTTAGCAGTGCTAGCTCCACCAGTCTTCCATTCTCTTTGCAAGTTTTACATCCACATTCCTATGCTGAACATCGTCACAAAAACCTGACGCAGCCTCTGGAGAACTTTATCCTTATTTTCTAGATCAGCCCTTCCCAAACTTGTGTTCTCTATTGCCCAATTTGAGACCTGAAAAACTTCTGGGGTCCACTCAGAAAACCCCTGTACAACCATAAGATTAGGATGGATGCATTATAAGAAATACAGGCTATTAAATCCACAATTACATACATTCAGCAAAATGTTTTTGAACTAAACTGGGCCAGTTTGGGCCATGAAACTCCACGGCTGAAAATGAGTGCCCCTCCATCCCTGCGGACAGCAACAGAACCAGTTTATATTTGTCAGTAAAAATGTTCACAACAGTATATGTTACAGAAAGTGTCACTAAGTCCCTATAACAATGATTACCAGCAGTGTGTGTGCCAGTAAAAATAACCACAATGATGTTAACATTAGAACGGGTCAGTAATGTTTCTCTTAATGCAAGAGCTTCTTTCTCTCTCTCTCTCCCAACCAGCCTCTTTTACATGACAGATATTGCCTACTCACAATGCATGTAAGATATCCAAAGAAAGATCCGACAGCTGTGAACCAAATGATTTAATATTTTTCTAATGCTGTTAACTATCTTTTGAATATTTGATACTGGTATCCGTCTCGCTGGTAAATCTTTGGGATGTTTTCTCTTTCCCTTGCTGCTTGTTTAACTGGGCATGCCCCTGAGATTAGCCTGATAATACTATTCTGGTCCAACGTGGGACTTCCCCTCTCCATTCCCCCACAATCTGAATTATGACCATGGGTGGTGTTGCAAAGGGGACCCTGTACTTGAGCACAAGATGGGGAATGTTGGTGGTCTTTCCTGGAGGACTGGGAACAGTCAAGTCTGAACTCTGAATTATCAGTCTGAGAGTATGAGAGGAGCTTTAATAAGTACTCTGCCCATGTCCTTATGTGCCCTGAACCCTGCTGTGCATGTGGATCTTTGTTTGTGACCTTTATCTAACTGTAAGCACTTTAAATGCTACTTGTATGTCAGTCTTTAGCAGTGCCTGTGTGGGCCTGCCCATCCTCTACCCTTCTACAGCAACAATCACACACAGGGGACATCCAGTTATGATGCCTTTTATGGGATTGGAGGGATGGACAGGCAAACAAGAGACCTTTATGGTCCTCAGACCCAAAGAAACCTGTTGGTTACTGTGCGTTTCTGTTGTGTTTTGAGTGGTAAATGCTTGTAGATGTGTGTACATCTGTCCGGAAAGTGTCTCTCTCCATGTGTCAGCGGCAGCCATGCTGGCCCCCTGTGGGGATTCTGGCTGTTGGCTTGGTGTGTCTACATGGTGTCTGGTGTCTGCGCTAAAGACCAACAGGTGTGTTCTATTGTTAGTGCCTGCAGTGTTCTCTATTAGGGGAGAGTGCACGACCATACACGGCTGTAAGCATTTGTGTTCAAGTGCCTGTTAGCATCTACTTCTCTCCCCTTCTTCTTCATGTTTCATCAAAGGCGTGTGATCACAGCATGCAAGCAGACGCCATGTGTGTTGCTATTTTGGCCTCTTACTCATCCCTGCCCTGGGATCAAAGGCAGATCAACCAGGACCAAACACTATTTGCTTCTTGTGTGACCTTTGATTAAGTTTTAGCTTCAGACACCATGTGTGGGGTTGTTATGACAGATTCAAGCCTTGAAGTAGCGACTGGGGAAACTTTTGAGAATGCATATCATCTGCTGATGAAATGCGGAAGCATTCCTGGTGGGGTTTGAATTCCTTTATTCAGACTAACCAGACCATCTGATGGTTTGTATCTGTCCCAGAGGTCAAACTGTGCAAAGGAATGCAAACTTGGGCACAGATTCACAGAAGAAGAATTTACCCTTTCTCTTTTGTCCATCTGTTAACACATTCTTAAAACAAGACAAGCACCACTTTTGTGTTCATAAAGCTTCAACATTTAAATGATCTGCCCCTTTTTCTGTGTAATTATATGATGGAGGCTATAACACTTACATACTGGTTTGAAAAGAGTGTTTCCTCCTCTTCCTTTCATAATGTGAAAAGTATGCTTTGTTCAAAAGCCATTAGAGCCACTGGGTGCAGAGTCAGTGAGCCGGGTCAGGAAAGTGGGATGTGAGAAGGAGGAAGCAGACATGGCTGGAGTAGATGAGGTGGCAGTGGGCTGGAGGCTGGTGCAAGAGGAAGAACAGAGGTGGAGGCTGCAGTATGGCACTGTATTGGGTGAAGGAAGATGGTGTGGTGGCACCATACAGCGAAAAAAGTGAGAGAGAGGGCAAGTCTGTAAACAAGCAGATTGAAAAGTACTCCCTCTGCAAAATAGTCCTGGAAGTGTTGGAGTCTGCTGCTTTGGTCCAGTCAATAACCTCCCCTCTCTCTCATCACTGACATATGCTGTCTGCTCGGGATACACTCCATCATTCAAAGAGGAGTTTATTAATAGTCCCTGAGCAAACACAGTCGAGTCTAAAAGTTTCCAAAGGGCTGTGCCACAGGCTAGAATTTCATAATGGGATAATAACATGTATGGATTATTACACATCCTCTTTATTTATCTCTAATAATACTGGCCTCAGCTCAGCGATGTCACTCTGTGTGAGTGGCAGCTTGAACATTTTATAGTTTCTCGGTGGGAATGTTTAATTTGTTTCAATATGTTAGGCAGAATATTGAATTCTCAATTTTTGATGAGTCAGGTTTTTATACAGAGAAAAATGGGAGTACTTAGCACTGGCTCTATGAGGCAGGAGCACTGAATGGTGATAATACACTCACCGACCACTTTATTAGGTACACCTTGCTAGTACTGGGGTGGACCCCTCTTGCCCTCAGAACTGCCTTATTTCTTAGTGGCATAGTTTCAACAAGTTGTTAGAAACCTTCCTCAGAGATTTCGGTCCGTATTTACATGATAGCATCCCACAGTTTGCAGATTTATTGGTACAAATCTATGATGCGAATCATCCCTTCCACCACAATTTCATTGCTACAATATTTAATGGGACACTTATACAGTATACAGAGAGTCACACAGAAGAGTAACTTTGCAAAGCAGATACACCTGTTTCTCACTGACAAAACTCCCATCTGAACCGTTTGGGCCCGGTTAGAAAGTGACAAGACCAATCAGCGACGAGGAGCAGTACTTTTGGGCACAGCAGAGTCGTGACGTAAACAAGCAGCAGCAGGGGCTGGTGCAGTTACGGAGGAAGAGATTAGCGTGGATGCTGCTAAAGCGCCAATTTTGTCAGAACTTGGCAACATTTCTTCGTTAAAGAAGAACAAAGAACAGCAGCGAGTTGTTTTCTTTTCAAAAACGACAAAAGTTGAGTACTTACATGTCTGTAGTCACCAAGTTTCGCGTTATTCCTCAGTAGCTGCGCACGCGCAGCTTGATAGCGGCTACGTCACGTGTTTTGTTGCTCTGATTGGCCCGTAGAGATGTGACAGACAGATGTTTCACCCAGTCACACTCGGTGTTTTTTTCAAAGCCTCTGCCTTTTCTTTCCCAGATGGATGTGTGAAACCCATCCATCTGGCATGTCAGGTTAACAGAAGAACCCTATAACACTTGCCACTCCACCATAAGAAAACATAAAATAAGGCTCTACCAGCCACTGGATGGCAAAGGAGCTAAAGTTAAAGTTATGAATGCTAGACTAATATAAAAGAAATTGAAATCGTTGTTCCAGACAAGACAGCCACTAAAGGCCCAAAGGGCCGAGCATTCAAAGTAAGACTGTACGCAGAAGTAAAGCAGCTCCCTCCCAGGACATAAGGTGGAAAGCGCCAGGTCAGGAGCAGATTGAGTCCAGAATTAATGTAATCCCAGCCAGCACTAGCCATCAGTTAAACCAAACAGCTGAGGATGGCACAGATGGCAGATAATGTACAAAAAATGAAGCTGTTGGGCCACAATGGTTTGACCTTTTAAAAATGGGATCACCAGGATAAAAGCTGGGGAAACACTGCTCTACTGGATTGAGATCTGGTGACTGTGGAGGCCATTGGAGCACATTAGACTCATTATCATGCTCAGCAAACCAGTTTGAGATGATTTGAGCTTTGTGACGTGGTGCATTATCCTGCTGGAAGTAGCCATCAGAAGATGGGTACACTGTGGTCATAAAGGGATGGACATAGGGCTGGGCGATATATTGAGTATACTCGATGTATCCCGGCTTTTGTCACCCACGATGTATAAAATGACTATATCGCGAATATCCAAGTATAAATTATGTGGAAGTTTTGAGCCGTCAGCGTGCATTTCTTGCTGGAGTTTCGCTTCTCCCATTGTCCCTGAATGCATCTCTCACAACAGACAGCTCACGCTCTCTCCTGCGCGGCTGCGCCCATCCAGAAAACTCCTCTGCACATGCGCATCAGCGGCGAGAAGCAAGGAAAGAGGAAGGTAAACAGAGCAGCGGGGCTAGTTAGCGGGGAGTTAGCTGACTTTTGGGACAGCAAGAAACCACACGGTATTCGTTCAAATACGCCGCAAGATGACTCCGAGATAACGGTGGCAGTAACACAACACGTCACTAATGACATGAGCCCAGTGTTGTTGAAAAGACACTTAACCCAGAATACGAGATTTGCCTGGGCGCGAGCATTTTGCTGAAAACTCCCTGCCAGAATTACACTTTAGAGAGAAGACGGCCCAGCAGCGGAAAAATGTAATCCACATCTCCTCAACTACGGAGCCTTATCTCAGCCTTACAGTTCAAAACACAGACAACGAGGAGTTAAAATGTTCCTGCCTCCAGACAAGCTTGTTTTCCTCCATGATCACACAGGACAGTTTCTTGAATAAGGACTAAAGATGCTCTCATGTTATGAACTTGTCAGAAACCCGCTCCAGCGTTCATCAGCACAGATAACAAACTAATATAAGCACAGCTGTGAGCCTGAATGGAGGACTAGACTGCAGGATTTTGGCCATTTACTGCATGAATGATTGGTGAGGTCTGTGTAGGTTTGCTTCACCCTTAATAAGGAAAATAATCATTTTATAATCAGCAATAGTAAACATAACACAGAAAACATTTCAGGACTTTCCATACACTGGAAAATACCAAGTATTTCATGATTTATGTATTTTTGATTTATTAGTAAAAGATTGAATGAAGTCCTTTTCAAAATATAGCTGCTAAATTTGACTTTATATTGATTTTTACTTTCTGCAAACAATTTTATCAAAAATCCAATAGAAAACAGACTATTTTAATAACCAAACTAGTGTAATTTGGGCTAAATTAAACATTATACAGCTGCAGAGAGGCCATTTCAAAATATCGCGATATATATCGTGTATCGGGATATAGCAAAAATATATCGGGATATCAATTTTAGGCCAGCCCTAGATGGACATGCTCAGCAACAATACTCAGGCAGGCTGTGGTGTTTAAATTGTTCAGTTGGTACTAAAGGGTCCAAAGTGTGCCAAGAAAATATCCCCCACACCATTACACCACAAGCAGCAGCCTGAACTGTTGGTACAAGGCAGGATGGATCCATGCTTTTATGTTGTTTACGCCAAACTCTGAGACTCATCAGACCCAACAACATTTTTCTAGTCCTGTGGTCTTCTTCTTCTATAGCCCACCTGCTTCGAGGTTCGACGTGTTGTGTGTTCAGAGATGGTATTCTGCCCACCTTGGTTGTAATGAGTGGTTATTGCCTTTCTATCGTCTTGAACCAGTCTGCCCATTTTCCTTTGACATCAACGAGGCATTTTTGTCCACGCAACTGCTGCTCATTTGATACTGTCCCTTTTTTGGACCATTCTCTGTAAACCTTAGAGATTGTTGTTTGTGAAAATCCCAGTAGACCAGCAGTTTCTCAAATACTAAGACCAGCCAGTCTGGCACCAACAACCATGCCACTTTAGTCACTTAAATCCTCTTTCTTCCCCATTCTGACACTTGGTTTGAACTTCAGCAAGTCATCTTAACCACATCTACATGCCTAAAGGCATTGAGTTACTGCCATGTGATTGGCTGATTAGCTATTTGTGTAATCAAGCAATTGAACAGGTGTACCTAATAAAGTGTCCAGTGAGTTCATATCTCAACCATCTCATCCAATCTACTCTAAAATCAAATCCTGGGCTATTTGACAGTCAAACAGGGCAGAGGGATTGTTTTTTTTAACAAGAATCAGAAGAATTTGCTATTTTCAAGAGAACAGCAGGTCTGCTACACTTCATGTAATTTTTGGTTTTGGTATGTTAGTAATTTGCAAGCCCTAGTTTTGAATGAAATGCCTTTTTGTGCACAGACATCACACTGAGTCCAAGGTAATATGAAGTAATAGCGCTTATTTGGTCTGCATCATTAAATGGCCAGCTTTTCACCATCGTTTATTGTTATAAAATGAGGAAATAATAGCTTCAACAAATGTTTCCAGCACCTGGGGCAGAAATGCCTTACAGGCAAAGTTTCGGTTTGAGATTAAACAAAGCTCTTTCTTGTCATTGAACTGCATTTTCTTTATGACTTGTGTCACGTGCAGTGATGGCTGGGAAGAAGACGAAAAATAAAATAAGGTAGGACACAGTAGTTTCCACATGTTCCAGACAAAAAGGCGCTCCATCATCACGTCAAACCCACATTTAAAAACACAACCAACATCAAAGAGCGACTGTTTACATTTGCAGAAGGCCAACCGTATTGTTAAGTCTCTTCCTTTGACCCTGATCACAATCTTTGCCACAGTAAGAACGCGGCAGACCACTCTGTCCCCAGCCGCCACCGGACTGACCGCTGCACCCACCCACACAAACTACACAGTCCCGTGAGAGCTGCCTGGATGACTGAGCCTTGGCATGAAGCATGCGAGTCCCACGGGAGGCCAACCATTCCTTGTTGAGAGATCATGTCTGTTCTCGTGGAACAGAGATGATCATGGATCCAGTCTAGACTACAAGTGATCTCCGTGAAGTCGAGGAAATAAAGGGTTCTGTCTTGGCAATCCAGTTTCCTCCCATGGCCAAAAAACATGTTCTTTAACTTAATTCTCTGTAACTGTTACTTTAAATTGTCCAAAGGTGTGAGTAAATGGTAGATGGACTTGTACAGCACTTTTCTGGTCATTTGACTACTCAAAATTACATTTCACACCACAAGTCATACACCATTAATACCATTTCACTCCACATTCACAAACTGATGGCAAAGATTGCAATGCAAAGTGGTCATCAGTATTAACTAAATATATCCATATGCATTTACATGTCAATGGCCTCTGTAATTCTCAAATGTAAGAAGTTTAGCCAAAATGAACAGTCAGGGGTGAAGGGCCTTTGTAGACGTGACTGAGAACCTGGTCACTGAGCTCCAGAGATTCATGGTGGGACAAAGTTCCAGAAGGACTACGACCACTGCAGCCCTCAACTGATCTGGGCTTTATGGGGGAGTGGCTAGACGGAAGCATCTCAGTGCAAAACACATGAAAGCCCACTTGGTTTCACATGGAGGGTTTTGCTAACTCCCAGTGGGCCTTAATGTGTCACCCATCTGGATAGCTAATTTTTGGATTTTTGATTTTTTTTTTTACAAAGGGATGCCAATTTCTCTACACATTGAACACATAACATTTAGAGCTGCGTGTTTTTTTAATATATACAAAATAATGTAGAAGGAAGATATGAGATAGAAATAACAAGGAAAAGTCACTGTCAATGAAAGTTATTAATTTGGCATTCATAGTCCAAAACTAGGGAAGCTGAGTCTCTCTTTGCTTCTGGGATGAAAATGCCACTGCTGAGAACACAAGGACAACAGGTGATGTCAGAGGAGGGCAGAGTGACTCCAGGACAGTACATCTGTTTGCTGACTGAGAGCTTAACTACCGTATTATAGCTAGTAGAAGGGCAGACTCCACGCTGTGGAAACAATTGCTACTAAAAGAGCAACACAACTGCAAATTAACTGAATGTTATTGACTTTCCCGTTAAAAATGGAAATGCTCACGCAAGATTATGGTTTAAACTTCTCCCATTGAAGAGATTTCAATAACAGATGGCATCTTACCAGGAAGACTTTTATTGTGTATTTAATGGTAATCTGAGCATGAATGCTTACATACAGTTTCTCAGTACAATGTTAAATATAGAGACATTAATGGCAGCAAACATGACTAACACTCGCCCATCTTGGTAATTTGAAAAAGTATTCTGTACACCACCTGTAGCTTTTATATTTTAGTTTTACTGTAATTGCACCACAAGTGAGCTCTAAAAAGCTAAAGACATTACAAATTGAAAAGTCACCTTAGAATTACGAGATATTTGATTTTTATTTTTACAAGTTAGATTTCTCATCAATTAAGAAAGCACAGAAAATATTTTTCTCAAGTATTAGTTGATACTCAAGAAAAGGCATCATTGCTCATTTGAAAAAATGACATCAGATCATCTATGTTCATAAGATGAAAGGTCTATGCACACTGAGTACATCATTTTCTCATGCTTTTTTTCCAGATCTCTGATAAAAAAACAACACCAAGCGCTCAAACCTTGTATTCTATTTGCATTCACTGCAAAAATTTGTAAAATATGGCAAATTGTTTCAAACTGCAGCTAAAATAGGCAGTGGGGACCAGCCTGTGGCTTGACCACTCCTTAAAAATCCCTCTTTATGCATTCATTCTGAGGTATTTATGGGTCCAGCTCGTGCGTCACAGCTGTGTCAAGTTGGAGAGATGGAAATCAACTTTTAATCGAGTCTTTGTTCAGTTACTGTGAGAACAAATGTATGCCTGCTCTATTTCCATGGTTGATATCAACATAATACATGGGCAAACCACGGTGTTTAAAGTAAGGTTTCGGTGTGAGACAGGAGGGAGAATGGGAGGGGGTGAGTGAGCGAGAGAGAGGGAAGCAGCAGGCGCAGTTTTGGATTATCAATCACCCATCTACATGACTCTGATACGAAAATTCGTATAAAATCGAACCTGTTCTGAAAAAACTAATGACTGACGAAAATCCGTGTGCAAACATGAATAGAATAACATTTTCTTTTTTAATGTTTCTAAATTTGGACGAATAAAACTGACTCAGTGTGCAAAGGCCTTGATTTTTTAGCCCCTTTTACATTGTCAGTTTAAGGTGGGACTTAAACGTCACTGTTAGATTTTTAATCCCACTATAAATGCCATGTAGGTGTGATGAGGTGGCAAAGTTGTTCTGTTGCTCAGTTGATACTGGAGGTAGTTAACAGAGGCAAAATGGGGCAAAGCAACATCACTGATAAACTTTAGTCTGCAGGATGGAAAGGCAGTGTGCACATACCTGTTCTCTACGTATAAGCTTTCTGCTAACATGTTGAGCCTCTTGTGCTTCAACATTGCTGTAACATAATGTAAAACCACACACACTGACTGTGGCATCAACATTATGCTGCTGCTGATTCTATATAAAGGACAAACACAGTGTGGTGGTGGAGCTTTGTAATGGCCCGGTTGCAGACTTGTGATCTAAAATGGGCTTTGGGATTTTGACTTAAGAGACAAACCAATCTCCAATAACTCTGAAACACAGGCCTCATTGTTCACTTGGCTTTAGGTTTCCTGAAGACTTCCACACGATAACCTGCAATTATTGCAGTGAAATGATCTTGAAAGTGACTGGGACAATGATACAATCCCAACAACTTTTAAGGTTAGTCTTGGCTTGGTTGTGTTGTAGTTTGTGGTTCACAGTCAGGTTGCAGACAGAGTGGGTTATTAATCTAAATATATATATGATCCAAACCATACTGATGTTCATCCAGAGAGAAGAAAATGTCTGTTTTCTTTTTTCATTTCAAAATCCTGTCTTTTATGGAAGACTTTGGGACATAATTAGACTCAGGCTTCCTATACTGGAACATATATACCTCAATGTTAAAATAGTCAGGAAATTTGAAGGCTGGCTTAGTGTGCTTTGAGTTGAGAGTTTATTGTCAACGGCAGGCCAGCAAACATGAGTGAGGTTTTGCTTTTTTTTCACAGAAACGGGGGCAAGAAGCTCTGTCGTTGTCTGACCACAGGAATCTGGCTATCCAGGCCAGCCCCTCTAATGTGGCCCGCCACCACAACCTCATGCATTCCTGAGCGCACAAACATGTTGACCAAACGGGACTCATCAATCCAGATTGTTCCAGCACCCCGCTCTTAAACATCCACGCTGTTTTTCACTTGTTCCCTTTCACCAAACCACCTGCCCATCGAGGAAGTATGGTTCTCATTAAGCTGACATCATTCGCAACACCACATTTCCTTGAGCAATCCTCCTTTATTTTCCTGTAAATGTTCAGAACCATAGGCCTATAATTTGGGGCCTGAACAAAAGTCCAAATAAAAATCAAACTAAATGAGCAGAAATCATTTGTTTTAATAATATAATTTGGCAACACTTTATTTTAGTAGGGCCTAATTACCCAGTAACTACAAAGTAACTTTAGAATTTTTACATTATAATGTTATAGAAATAAGTATGATAATCGAGTTATTTCCCAAGAGTAAGGTGGTAATTACCTAGTAATTACTTGGAATATTACCAAGTAAGAGCTTGGAAATATGCTTATTAGGGAGGTATTTACACTGTAATAATGAAAATTTTGTTCATGTGTAATTATCAAGTAATTCCTCATAATATTGTGGCAATTCTCTGTAATCAGGTGGTACCTTACCAAGTACATGTCTTAGAAATAAGATTATCATTTTCAATATAAGTTGCTTGATAATTCCCAGGTAATTTCTCCATCTTGGCCGACTTAATTAAAGTGAGTCTTTCCCCTATAATTCCTGTTTAATCCATCAAAATCTTGTGGTAATTTCTAGGTCATTTCTGAATACATTCCGTCACAGTTCACAAGCACCTTACATAGAAAAACTTACAATCTTATTTCTGAGAAATTACCCGGTAAAATACCACCTAATTACCAAAGAATTGGCAAATTGTTACAAAGGTTAGGGTTAGGGACAAGGCTTCCCATAAATGGGGGATAAAGGGGAGAGCCATCTTGGGCCCAACCAAAGGGGCCCATCGGGGTCAAGAAAATCATGGTCTGTTGTTAAGTTAATCCTCTCAAAGAAACA